>NC_135310.1:91525576-91832488 GCF_048772815.1 Callospermophilus lateralis | reverse complement strand
TCCATTTACCAGCATCATGTTTTATTAATTTTTTTGTGTTGACCCAGCACTTCTTTAGGAACAAAGTGGAAATGTTAGCTGGTGGGTTATTAGCTAGTTGATGCTGGTTTGTTTTTTTCCCCCAACATGCATGAGACCAAGTGTCCCTTACTGCTGTTAGTGTATAGGCAAGAAACAAAACTAGGTAAGAAACAACATTAGTTTGAGCAGAGGGATAGACAACACAGCACTTCATAGCTGAGTTTATGCTGTTTTGGTACCTAACCAGCTTTATACTTTGCAAGGATGTTTTGTATATCGTGATTCCTGGATCTTGAACTTTAATTATATTTAATATCAAAAACACAGCTGCAGTCACTTTTGCTCCTCCACGTGACAAATCAAGTTATGTTAGAAATGCCATGAATCTATTTTCCCTGGTCCCATCTTCCCTGCCACTCCTTGATAATAGGCTCAGGGATCTTTTGAACACCTGTCCATGCACTTAGATCTTACCTTTCTAGGCAAGGAACATGGGTTTGTCCCTGATGGATATATGCTGCCTAAAAGCTGCACTGGAATGGGTTCACTTTATATCTTCCCTGGACCAAGTTCAGTGATCGCTGCCTTTGGAAGCCTGTCTGCCTTGATCACAGTTCACAGTTCACAGTTGTGACCATTTTCAATTTCACCCAAGATGGGATTTTCTTTACTGTATTTCTTCTTCTTGATTAGTTTCAGAAAGAAGAAACAGACATAGAAAAATCTTTCTTTGACATCTTTAAATGAAAGGTTCAGATTATATCTCAATATGGTCAGTGTCCTTTGAAATTCTGTGAGTCACCTACTGCTGATACTGATAGATGTTTAATCTACTATAGAAAAATGATATTTCTTGTTTACTATAGAGAACAATCATGCATGATTTCTTACTTCACCTCCATATACCTGCTTTTAAGAGTCAAAGATGTGTGTCATGATGGTAGAATAAGGCTATCTATGAAAAAGTGGTGCTTGTGCCTTCAAAAGGAAATTTCATTTGATTTTAAATTCAAGGTATTAAAAATACTTACATTTTCAAAGAATTAACCTCCACTTCAAGGATCATAATTTAGAGAAATTGAAAACTTTTTAACTTTCCCCTTCTACAACTTGCTAGCAGTCTAACCACTAATCCTCTCTGTGGCTAACTTATTCAAACCCTTTGATAAGAAGATATACATTATTTCATGCCTTAATACACATATATACAATTATACACTTCAAAAAACATGCAATTATACACATCATAAAACAACAAAAGAGCTTCTCTCTGTAGTTAACTTGCTGGTTCTTAGCCTTCCCTGAGGTACAGGAATTAGTGAACGCCCATGGTTTATAAGACTACTCCTTTTGATACTTATTATGCCATGAGATATCTGGGAATTTTAAAATAAAGACAAATGCTAATAATTCAAACTAGAAAAATTAGAACAAAAGTATGAACAGTCAGCCATAGTTGATATGTTCTTATTTACAACCAACTTTTATACTGTCAAATTCACTTTACATTTATCAAGCTATAACTATAATTTTTGTACAACTACTTAAATATTCTTATAGATAATATGGGAAAATTAATCTGTAAATTGTATGATATGAAGTAGAAAAAATGTGAAAATTTCTATAAAGTGCATATATTTTAAAGAACAAGAAAAAAGGGGTTATTAATTTTAAAAGTTTCATTTGCTCTTTTGGAGGACTTTAAAATAAAAACTGAGTCTTATCATTCAGGTATCATTTATGGCCCTAGCTGAAGAAATGGATATGCGTTTAAAGATGGCCTTTCCAAGCTGGGATGATGGTCTTTCTCATTTGAAAAATTGGTTTAGTGACCCTGATCTTTACTGTGTGGCTTCTGAAGGCCAAGCTTCCTGCTCAGTGGATTTATCAGTTAGATCATCTAGGTACCTGGAACCCCACTCCCTCTTTTCAAGCCAAATGCTGCTGTCCAAGGATTTAATCAGGTTTAAAATCCATTTGCTGAGGCAACTGCAAAACCTTATCTCAGACTAAGCTGTGTTGGAGCCCATTGAAGTTAACTTCCAAGACTATTTGGAAGATCCTTGACTTCATTCTGGATCTTGAATTTTCAAAACCTAGGTCCTTGCTTTTTATGAGAAAAATATAATTGCAGGGGGAAAAAAAACAGTATTCAGGAAAAAAAAAAAGTGTACATGGAAATACCTGCCTGCAAAATGGCAGGTGCAGTATGCCAAGAATTTTGCAGACTGCTACCAGGATACCAGAATTTGGCTTCTGACTCCATTGCATGAAAAGGCTGAATAGAACCTCCTGTGATCCCAAAGCTCCTTTCCCAGCACCTCTTCAGAATGGAGGCACAGACATCAGCAGACCAAAAGCACACCCTAAACCCTTTGGATGACCTGCTGTAACTTCTTCCTTCAGAACTCATCTTACTTACAGAAAAAGTTGGAAGAAAAGAGCTCCTGGGACACAGGCAGCATATGCAACAATTTACCTCATTCTTTTCTCAACTCTTAGCACAGATTAAAGGAAATAACAAGATGACAACATCAAACATCTCTTACTAAACTTAACTGAATTCACTTCACTCCCATTTTCTTATTCCACAATTGCATCCTTTTCTAAATACTAATAATTTAGATAGAATATCAGGACAAGTAATAACATAATCTTGTTACTTGTTAAACTTTTAGGAAAAATTCAACTGCTGTAACAGAACCAGATGAAAAAAAATTTTAAAAGCATTGGTTTCAGTAGGAATCAGGAGCCTAAGTTTAGAGTTCTGGATCTGTTATTTCTCAGTTTGGTTTATAAAATTGTGTTGCCTTTCAAGGCCTGATATGGTGCCTGCAAAGTGGCCATGGTATTTCCACTAACTTAAAGGGTTATTTTAAACATTGTTTCATGTGCCTGTTTGAATTAATTCCCAACCCCTGCTTCATTGCAAAATCTTTTTCAAGTGGTCTGCAAGAACACATAGCATATAAACAAATAATTAAAATTAAATTAAGGCAAAGACTAAAAGTGTAACCCAATTGGTTCTTATTTCCTAGAAGTGAACTCAAAAGAGATAAACTGGTTACAAGGTGTGAGAGATACACATTCATTTGGGGTCTCTCTCTGTCTCTCTCTGTCTGTCTCTCTCTCTCTCTCTCTCTCTCTCACACACACACACACACACACACACACACACACACACACACGATATTCTGCTCACTAGTCATCAAAGGAGTGGTCCAAATTTAGAAATAATGCTGTAGAAATGCAGGTACCTTTTTGTCATTATCTCTTAGGAAATTTAAAAGCATCTAGTTACTTACATGAGTCAGGTGAAATTGTATTCTTCTATCATCTTTTTGCTTTAGTATTGTAACATATTGTAATCAAAGTTTATTTGAAACTAGCAATTTTAAAATGTAGTTACTCATATGATGGTTTGGTTATATAGAATGTGAAAAAGCAGCACAACTCATCAGGGTTCATTTTGTCATTTCTATGTGAACAGTATTTACTCTCCTGGGACAGTTTATTTTTTTCCTTTCCTTTTTTTTTTTTTTTTTTTTTAATTTGCCTAAGTACCCAGGAATAAAACTTTTTTGATGACTAATCATTTATATGGATGTCATATAAATAACCTTCTGGGTAAAGGTCTAAACTTCTGTTGGTAGCATGGAATCTCTCTATTACTGACCTTATGATTGTGCTCCTGAAAGGCCACTGTAAGATCAAATGAAATCAAAAGGAATAGTGACATAGAAAAGGGGAGTCCAGGAATGAGTTGAGGATTACATTGGAAAGAAAGAATGAGAGAGAAAAATAAAGGAAGGAAGGAAGGAAGGAAAGCAGAGTAAAAGTGTCTATGTTTTCTTTCTTTTTTTTTTTTTTTTGAGAAAAAGGAAAAAGAATATTTATTGCTTTGCTAGCAAAGGAGAAAACCGGGAGATTCCTGTCCCAGAGTCTGTGATCCTCAAAGTTATTGTATTAATAAAGTAAAAATTTAAGAATTTGTGTCAAATGAGAGATTAAATCCAAAAAACAAAAAACATAAAATGATTTCAAAAAATCTTAGAGATTTAAATGAAGAGCTAATACTTATTAAATATATTATAAAATGAAATAGACAGTCATTAAACAAAATTGAAAACTGTTTATACATTTAAAACATTAAAAAATAAGAAATAGGGACTGTTAAAGAATAAAATGAAAAAAGCAATAAAGAGAAGAACAAAAGCGCAGATCTTTCCTACCAGGTAGTCAATCCAAGGCTCTACATGTTGGTAAATAACATACATAAAACTCTTTATTTTTCTGGAAATAGCAACAATAATAACATCTCATTGAAAAGTGGAACAGAAATGCTAATCTTCATTCCCTTTTTTTCTTTGGTACCGGGATTGAACCCAGGGGTACTTAACCATTGAGCAACATCCCAGTTCTTTTTATATTTTTTAAATTTAGAGACAGGGTCTCACTATGTTGCTTAGGGCCTCACTAAGTTGCTGAGGCTGGCTTTGAACTTGCAATCCTCCTGCCTCAGCCTCCCGAACTTCTGGGATTACAGGTGAGTGCCACCATGCCCAGCCTGGTTAAGAAGAGAGGTAGAAATTGTTAAGAAGAGAGGTAGAAATCAAGCTTTGAATTTTTTCCCTTTAAAATAGCTTTTTATGAAAAGATCTAGACCTTTGAAAGTAAAACATCATGAAAACCACACAGTGGATAATCTTTTGCACTGATCTAAGTAAGCTGCTATCAAGTGTTCTATTTAAAGTTTTCAAGAGTCTTTTCTTTCTCAGACTCACATGTTCCCCATCATGTTTTACATAGTACTATTAAATATGTTTAGGTTTTCTATGTGGTTCATGAAGTCACAAAACAACAGGTCAAAGTAAAGTTCTGAGGACCCAGAAAATGCAAACAGCTTTTTGTTTGTTTCTTTTGCCAAACTTTGTTTCATCTTAAAAGTTGTCATTCTTTCAATGATCAATCCCATCAAAATTGAATAATGTGTAAAAGTAATCTCATATATACTAAGAAATTTTCCTGAGGTGGTATTAAAATTTCGTGAATTTTCCATTTATTTTTGAACATTGACAGTTCAAAGACAGACTTGATTTTTTTTTATGTTTCTTCCCAGTTAAGAAAAAGGCCATGCCCTAACATTTGTTAGAATAAAAAAGGGGAAAACACAAAACTTTTCTCTGCAAAGTTGAATCATTTTTTTTAAACAAGTTAAATGCTCACTTAGAAGATGACTAATATATTTAAGTTGTTTATCAGGAAGGTTTTGAAAAGAAATAATATTTGCTTTGAGCTTTATGTGAGAAATGGTTCTTGGATTATATAACAGAGTTTTGAGAAAACATCAATGTCCTTAAATTAAAAACTGCCCCCATGGAAATATTCATAGATATATTTTTTAAATATCTCTTTTTAAAACCTGTTTGGGAATGTTAGATAGTCTCTGGAATGCAGAAGCTATCATCTAATTCACACATTTAACTTAAATTCAGACTTACAAATTTTAAAAAAAATCACTTCAGCAACTTCTTATATAGGAGAGGAAATATCAAAGGATAAATAGATAAGATTCATACACATCAGTGTTAAATACTCAAATTATCCAGATCCAACTTGTGAAGAAGCATCTTCAGTTAGGATTCAACTACTGAACATTGAAATGTTATGCCTTTTCACAATCTGCTTCTGGTTTGTTGGTTGGTTAGTACCAAGGATTGAACCTAGGGGGCTTAATCACTGAGCCAGATTCCCAGCCCTTTTTTATATTTTATTTTGAGACAGGATCTCACTAAGTTGCTGAGGCTGGCTTTGAACTTGCAATCCTCCTGCCTCTGCTTCCTGAGTCACTAGGATTACAGGCATGCACCGTCACGCCTGGCTGCCTCCAAATTTTCTTTAAAATTTCATTGTTTTAAGGAGACAAATAATACTGAAAATTAAAGATGAAAAATTCACATTCTACCATTCTGAAGCTGCCGTTTTCAATATTGGCTGAAACCACCTCTGCATCTCTCAACACAGCATCTTTCTGTGCAAAAATACGTATAGAAACTTGGATACATGAATGGATGGATGGACAAATAATTTAAAAATTTATTTTATAGGAATCATAGAATAGATGTCATTTTAAATAAAACTTTAAATTCACTTGACTTTTCATAAAAGAAAGAGGAATTGATAAAGTTAAATACAGAGTGAGAGAGAGGAAATGGGAAGAAGCCAACCAGATAAGGAGATTGAGACAAGTACATGAGAGGACAGGGAGGAGATTGTAACAGTCTTTGTAAGGTAAAGTCATTTTTAAACAGCCAACTTTGATTTTATCCCTAGTGTCTCCATGTAGAAAATATGAATGTATTATTGCTCATATACCTCATTTGAATAACATTAATATTTTCATATTGTACATATGTATAACATCTAAGTTTCATTCTGTAACTTCAGGTGGAAGTTTTATTAACACTTTTGTATTTGACTAGATTCAGTGTGCCTCATGGATTATGGACTCCTCAGCATTTATTTCAATTTTTTAATGTTTTCATTAATGCATTATGGTTATCCTAATATTAGGGTTCACTTTGACATAAACACACATGTATGGAATTTATTTTGCTCCACTCAGTCCCCAATACTTTGTTCCTCTCTTCCCATCTTCCCCTGTTTTCTCTTTATCTTTTGACCAGGTATTTCAGAGTCAAGTTTTTAAAAAAAATAAAAAAAAAAACCTCAAAAAAACTCCCTAAAATTGTATTATCTTATTTGTTCTTGTTTGAGAAAACCTGCTATGTCTTCATACATAATGTTTGAAATAGCTACCGAAGTCTTGGGGTACACTTGTATTTCCTCAGAATATGTAAACACTGTTTCATTGCCTCTTGCATTGAATGTTAGAAATGACCACATCTAGCTTCATGATCTCTTTCTTACTGGGTGACTTTTTGGTAGGCGGTTGGTGCTTGGGGTGGTGGAGGAGGATGGATGTGTATATTCACTTGGTTGACCAGAACATGTCTGAGCATTGACTCTTCCATATCAAATTTGCTTGAAACACAGCCTGTTCTTTTAATGTTCAGATTCAATTTTTTTTTATTTGGAAGAAATATACTACAGATTTAAAATACATTTTCTTTTGCATTTGTTGGGTCTCTAATACATGGATGTGAATTTTCTTATACTGGATTCCCTTTGTCCCACTTTTCCACTTGTTTTTCTTTAATTCTGTTAACCATTTTAGCTTTCAGTAAACCAGAATTCACTATGTAACCCTCAACATTTTCCTCCGTATAACTTATTTGATTTTTAGACAAGTCAATTTTGTATCTATTCCTAAATTGTGTATTGTTATATAATTGTGCAAGTTTGATCCTCAATTTGTGGTCTCATGTCTTTAACAGCTATTTTAATTTCACCTCATCTTCGAGTTCCTTTTACACAATTAATATTCTCAATATATTATAACATGAAGTAATTCTAAGGAATTCCATTTTGTTCTATGAGCTATTTTACTTCTGTGTTAGATGTTTGGTAATCCTTTCTTTCTTTGTCTATGTTAGGAGCTCTAGAGAGAAGTTCTGTCCTCATAAACATGGGAGACCACATTTGCTTTCTTATACCCTGTATCTGAGACCAGATTGTTTTTCTTTCAAAGTTGAACTTTGAGCTACATACATATTATCTGTTTCTGTCTGTCTTGCTAGTTTTTAAAGATGATTGTATGTCATTAGCATATTTCCTTTCCTGGATGTTGTTGGTAGTGTTTTCCGTTTAGATGACCATTGGTTGCTCATTTTATTTAGTACCGGTGAAGAAAATTCTAGTACTATGAACATATTTTAGCCATCCAACCCAGATATCCCTAATCCCTTTGCACATACATTGTCAAATGATTTTCCAAACACCATGTATATATAGATGTGTGTGTATATGTGTATATGTGTGTAAATGTATATATAGATATGTATACATATATGTATAGATAGAAAGATTGTGTGTGGGTGTGGGTGTGTGTGTGTGTGTGTGTGTGTGTGTGTGTGTGTGTGTTAATGGGGATTGAACTCAGGGCCTTGCACATGCTTGGCAAGCATTGTACCACTCAGCTATACCCCCAATCTGTTTGAAAATTATATTTTATTTTGAAACAGGATCTCCATAAGTTGACCAGCCTGACCTTGAATTTGCAATCTTTCTGCTTCCACCTCCTAAGGAGCTAGCATTAGGCATGCACCATGCCTGGCTCTCAAATACTACATATAATTTTCAATGACTATTATAGTTCTGGGACAATCATGCTCTCTGATTTGTTGCATTAAAAAAATCTTCCATTTTTAAAATGTCTTCTATTAATGATATAAAGTCCATCCCATTGTTGCAGGACAGTGTTTAAATATTTACCTGGACTTTTATTTTTGTTTCTTCTCATTATTTAAAGCAGTTCAAATTACTTTTGGAATGTCTCACCAGAGTAAATAGAAGTTGCTTTAAACATATACATTTCACAGAGACAATTTTTCCTATTTCTGTTGTTGCTGACTGATAAAAGCTATATGTTTGCATTGTGCCACAAGACAAGTTTTCTTTCTTTTATAGTCCAGACCTAGCCTGTATTTAAAATCTCTTCATGTTATTCATTTCAACATTAGTTATTATAATTTATTGCTGTAGAGCTTTAAGTACTTGCTTTAATACAGTGGTTACTATGCCACCTCCATAAAAAAATTGACAATTTATATTTTCTTTTTAAAATTAGAGATTAAAAATTACATATTAAATACTACTTACAACTGTGTCCCAATCATAAGTACTCAGATATATGTAGTTATTTTCTTGGAGCCTTGAAAACTGTAAAAAAACAAAAAACAAAAAAACATGTTTGTTCTTTCTTTCTTTTATTATTCCTAACTAGTAAGGGTTCCACATAAAAGCATTTTTGCAAAAAGGCTTGGGAGTATATAAATAACTAAATTAGCATATATTGAATACCCTTAACATAATATAGAAAAATAAATGAATTATAGTAATGGATCTGTGATAAAATGCTCAAATTATTTTATGTAATTAGTAGAAAGCTATATTTTAATACACTCAATAACCATTTTGTCTTTAAAGACTCTAGACTTTTTTCCTAAAATGCACTTATTTACCTTTTTAAGTGCATTTTAGCTTCACTAAACATTTTGATATAAAATTTTAACAATCTTCATTTCAGGATTCAAGCAGACACCATCAATGACACCTTTCTAATATTATGCCTCTGTTGAAAAAGCTACATAATATTCTATTCTGTTTTATAAATTGAGAACATCATCTTTTCTTAAAAAAAAAAGAAGAAGAAGAAGAACTGTAGCCTTCAGTGCTGCACAATGTTAGCAATGCAGGCTGCCAAAGAGTAGACCACTAATTTAAATGAAGTAAATTAATACTGTTTTTGTCTCACATTAATTTTGTTAGGAATCTGTCTCAAGAAGGAAATGTTGGCTCCTCGTGTAGAATGATAAGTTACTTCTTTAGATTCAGTGTCTGAAAAGCCTCGAATGGGAAGCACATCATCATTTTTAGAAGCTGTGGGTACTATCTTCACCCAAGACTCATCAAGATGACCAAGTTTGACATTTAATTAATCCCATTCCTGAAATCACATACTGAATATATGTATATATTCTAGAATCCAGTCATTACTATGATTTGTTTTTTTATTCATAGGTTAATATTTAATGTTTTGTGCAATCATGATAGACCAAAGCAGAACAAATTATGATATGCATTTGTGCAATAACATCTGACAGAAATTGCCCAGAGTAAATATAACAAAAAATGCCTTTGGGTAAGAAAGCAATTATCTTATGTTATAATTGAGTGTAGATTTCATAACCTGTATCATTTGTAAAAGATTTTAAAACATGAAATTTAATAACCATAAGTTTAAAATAAATGAATGCTTTCATTCTTTTTTTGGTGAAACATTTAATAATGTTTTTCATTCTGTAGTGATTCCTATCTTTCTAAGTAAAATTTAAAAAAAATGTTTTATTAAAGGAAAATATATGAAATCCAAAATGCTATTACACAGAGGGGGAAATGTGGATAATGAGAAAACCAATTAAAATCTCAAAGAGTTCTTAATATTTTGATTAAAAATGTAATTGTAGAGGACACTCTATCATATATTGTTTTTTGAGTGGTACAGCACTCCTATTTGCCCAGCCTGGTAATATTCTTAGTGTTTGTTAACTTGGAAATTTATGTATTTCAAATATCTGTTTAACAACACCTATGGAATTTCTAACATGAACTTGAAAAAAAAATTTAAATGACGTGAGAAGGATTGAAATTACACATTGAACAAACTTTTTCCAATTTATTAGAAAGTGCACTTAAACATGATTAAGAGTAAACAGATAACACATATATGGTTATGGTGTTTACTTCCAATCTCTCAGTACCAAGAAAGCACTAACATGCGAATTTTCTTTGACCCAGTCCTGTGCAGATCTTTTGTTAATTATCTTAATTATTAATTCTACACTGTCTACCCATTTCTTGCTGTGATTGTTTTGTAATGATCTTCATAAGGATGGCTAATTTCTCCTAACAAGACATCTTCTAGAGACATTCTGTCTTTGGTTGATCAAAAAGTGTGTGCAGAGGCTTCATCAACTGTCTGTATTGTTTGCTGCTTTCTTCTGTTGGGTGATCTGCAGACCTCTCAACATGGTTTGGAATTATTTTCTGGAATTATTTTCTCACTATTTAGTTTGTATCTTTGTAGATTCAAAGCTGAGCTTCTGGAGCAGGGGATCAGTCTGTAAGAATAGCCCTTATATTAGTGAAAAGTTTGGTTAAGAAGAAAAAAATGCCTTGCCTATGCTAACATTTTGGAGACTTAGAGTCTGAATTGCAAGATCTTCTCCACTGCGTATTTCCTTCAACTCCAAAGCTAAGGTACTCCATTCTAACTGGGTTTTATTGCTTTGCCTTTATGACTTTATAGTTGACTCCTCTCTTCTCCTCAGAGCTGCATACTTCAGGGTCTTTGTCTTCCTCTCTACTTGGAGGCAGTGACTTGTTTTGATGGAGGAAATCACTGAGCAGGGCTTCACCTCACTGCTTCACTCTGCCCCAGGAACTCCTTTCATGTCCTCTGCTCCTACATGCAGCTTCTCCAACGTGTTTATCTGTGCCTACAGAGCTAGGCCCAGATAGGACAGTTTTGTCAGGAAAGAAATTACTTAGAAGTTTATTTTTACCTAAAGGAGCTTCCTCTCTGCCCCTAGCATTTTGCTGTATGTTGCATTAGCTAATAGTCCTTTTGTGAAAGCTTGAGTATTCTGTTTTACTCCTTGATGCCTGCATTAGAAGACACAAACTCTAAATGTCTTTTAATATCTGTGTCCATATGATTGTGTACCAGGCTTTTTTTTTTCTTGAAAGCCAACAGCAAATTTATTCTTTGAGACATAAAGTATGGATTTGATTTCTCCTTGAGAAATTCAATCCTTCTCAGAATTTAAGTATCAACTCTTACAAAAGTAGTACATTAGGAAAAAAGACAGAGAAGGAAATGATAAAACATGCATATGAACTGGAGGTATCATTGCAATTTATTTACTTATTTACCTAATTTTTTAATTTATTTTCAGTACTGGGGATTGAGCTCAAGGGCACTCAACCTCTGAGCCACATCCCTAGCCTTATTTTGTAATTTTTTCATTCTTTAAATTTTGTTATATGTGATAGCAGAATGCACTATAATTCATATTACACATATAGAACACAATTTTCCATATCTCTGATTGTACAAAATGTAGAGTCACACCATTTGTGTTTTCATACATGTACTTAGGGTAATGATATCCATCTCATTCCACAGTTTTTCCTACTCCCATACCTCCACCTTTCTCCTCTCTTCCCATTTTCTCTTTGCCCTATCTAGAGATCATCTAATCCTTCCATGCCCTCCCCACATTATGAATCAGCAGCCTGAAATCAGAGAAAACATTTGGCATTTAGTTTTTGGGATTGCCCTAACTTAACTTAGCATTATATTCTGCAGGTCCATTCATTTACCTGCAAATGCCATGATTTTATTCTCTTTTAATGTTCAATGATATTCTATTGTGTGCAGATAGCACATTTTCTTTATTCATTCATCTATTGAAGGGCATCTAGGTTGGTTCCACAGTTTAGGTATTGTGAATTTTGCTGCATAAACATTGATGTGGCTGTGTCCCTATATTATGCTGTTTTAAGTCTTTTGGGTATAGACCAAGGAGTGGGATAGCTGGGTCAAATGGTGATTCCATTCCCAGTTTTCTAATCATTCTCCATACTGCTTTCTAGATTGGCTGCACCAATTTGCAGTTCCACCAGCAATGTATGTGTGTGCCTTTTCCCCCACATCCTTTGCAACATTTATTGTTGTTTGTATTCTTGATAGCTGCCATTCTGACTGGAGTGAGATGAATCTTAGAATGGTTTTGATTTACATTTCTCTAATTGCTAGAGATGTTGACCATTTTTCATATATTTGTTGATTGATTGTATATCTTCTTTTAAGAAGTTTCTGTTCAGTTCGTTGGTCCATTTATTGATTGGGTTATTTATTTATTTTTTAATGTTCAAACTCTCTAGTTTTAAATACTGGTAAATACAGCCCCAAAATTTTTAGTCATCAAATAGGCCCATGTCTTCCATACTTATGACAGTCTATCAAAGCTGGACTATTGTGATCAATAAAATTAATTTCAACACTTTAAAGAAAAAAAGAATAACAGTTATAATTTCTATATACAAGTCTTTATATTATAATAATATTATTAGTGATTTCTTAAATGAAAAGTGCTAAAATAGGTATCCTCTTTAAAATAATCATTATTCAATTAGCAACAATATTAAACAAAATAATTTTGTAAAAGCATGTTAGATAATAACAAACTTTACTCTGCAGAGTATAATAGCAAAATGTTAATATTGTCACCTGTGAGCTAGTTAAATATGTCAAGAAGCACAACCATTTACAGCTATTATTTTAGATTGTAGAATGACAAATTTTTAATTTGTAGTACAAAATGAAACTTTACAAGATGAAAAATAAGGTAAAATCTGTACATTTTACCAAAAAAAAAAATAAGGGAGAAGGTATTGGAATTTATTGATTAGCTACCATAGACTTATGATTCTCAAACTTTTGGGGCTCAAAAATTATTGAGTTCTCAATGTTTGTTTATATGAATCATATATATCAATAGAAATAAAACAGAAAAATTAAGAGGACTGGGGATATAGCTCAATGATAGAGTACTTGCCTAGCATGTGCCATTCTTGGGTTCAGTCCCCAGCACAGAGAAAGAAATAGTAAATGCCTGACATAGCAACAATGAAATCTGAAAGATTTTATTATTTTATTTTATTTAAATATACAGAACTATAACCATGAAGATAGTTTTCAAAAATAAACAAGAGGAGAGTGTCACTATTTTTTATATTTTGCACTTATCTTTTATATCTAGGTATATCAGAGACAAATAGATTTCTATATCTGCTTCTTCATTCAGTATGTTGTGATACATATTATGCTCATGTATAAGAAGAAAATCAAGCTTCATATGATAAGTAGTTTCAAAGGAACAGTCTTTATTATTCTTTTACAAACTACTGTCAATATTATTTGGTGCTACCTGAAATTGAACAAATGGTTGTTTCTGAGAAGCTAGTTATATGTGAGCTCAGAAGACGTATGATGCCGGTTGTGGTGGCACACAGCTAAAATCCCAGCAGCTCGGGAGGCTGAGGCAGGAGTATTGCAAGTCAGCCTCAGAAACTTAGCACTAAGCAACTCCGAGAGACCCTGTCTCTAAATAAAATATAAAAAGGGGTGGATATGTGGTTCAGTGGTTGAGCATATCTGGTTCTATCTCTAGTACAAAAAAAAAAGACATATGATGCACATTGCATGCTCTTATTAAAATCCATTAATCCATCTTGTAATTCAGATAGATCCTGAAAGAATCTTCAGTGTCCCCAAGGGATTTCTAGCACAAATTTTGAGAACTAGTGTGATAGTCACTGCTTTTGCAAAAGAAACACATGACAATAAGCAAATCTTATTATCCTTAGTATGAGTCTGATTCTAGTAGAGTTGATTATCCCTGTACTCTATATTGCAGCTGGCCTGGGTTTTTAACCCAGAAACATGACTCACAACTATCTGACTACAACATTTCATGTTTTCTTCATTATTGAACAGTCATACAAAAATATAAATTTGTACTTTTTATTTTCAAAAGACCACATCAAAATGAACTCCAGTAGTTTCCAAATTGCAGACTACTCATGTTTGATAAAAACTCAACTTAAGTGATCATTACTCCAACATGATTTTTTATTGCACCTATTTAAGATGATATACAACATCACAACATGATGCTTCAATATACTTTTTCTGGTTTTGTTTTTGTTTTTATTTTCCAATATTGGGCATTAAACCCAGAAGTCCTTTACCACTGAGCTACATCCTAGTTCTTTTATTTTTTTTTTTATTTTGAAACAAGTTTTCACTAAGTTGCCCAGACTGATGTTAAATGTGCCATCCTCCATTCTCAGCCTCTCGAGTTGCTGGGATCACAGACATGCTCCACCACACCTGACTATGCTTATCTTCATACATACAAATTTAGTGAAATGATACTACAGTAAAGCAAATTAACATGCCCATTATCCAATACAGCTTATGTGCTTGCTTTGCTTTACATTGCTTTCCCAACCCACTTCCTTCCTTCCTCCCTTTCTTCCTTCCTTCTTAAAGAATCATCATAATCTACTCTCTTAACCAGTTACCAGTATACAATGCTCTGTTATTGATCATAGTCCTCATGCTGTACATTAAATGTCTTCATGTAACTGCAATGTTGTACCTTCTGACTTACAGCTTCCTATTTCTCTTCCCCCTCTTCTGCCCTTCTGCCCCTTGTAACCACCATTTCATCCTTTGTTTCTGTGTATTTTATATTTAGATTCTACATGTAAGTGAAATCATGCAGTAATTTCTGCATCTGGCTTATTTCACTTAGCATAATGGTTCATCCATGTTCTCACAAATGGAAAACTTTCTATCTTATACAGATATAAGAAATGGCCAGAAAAAAATGTATCAATAGAATTCCTCATTCTAATTTTTTAATTGTTTTAAGAAAAATGTTAATACAATTTTTCATTCTAATATTAAAACTTTTTATTAAAATTTCCATATATTTATAAAGTATATGGCCTGTAATGTTTCTTATTACATAATGATTGCAATTAAGTTGAAAGTAATTTGGAATACTTTAGTAGTTAGAACAAATTATGTTGTCATTTTAGGTAAAATGAATATATTTTATTAAAATCATTATGCATTGTAGTTACAATGTTCAATAAAATTTACAAATGTATATTAACTCTAAGTGAAATGCAATTTATGAATTCAAGTTTTAAAAAGCTTTTATTCAAGTACATTAAAGTTGTTTATTGATGAAAGCAGTTATATATATACATGTATATACACATGTACACACACATGCATATATCCATAGAAATTAAACTCTCTGCTATGTGGTTTATGATGGTTTTGTAGATCACTGAGTTTTTCAAATGGGTGATTATTATTACCTGTAAGAAAAGAAACTGACTTCATTTAACCACTCAATATGCATTACATTCAACAATACCTTAAAAGAGCACAGGCTTTGTAAAAGGCATCTAATCAACTATAGTAAATATTGCAGGTATACTTTCAGAGTAAAGTAAATTAATGGCATATATCTTATACTAAATCTTTGTGTGTATTAACATCTCTGTGCGGTTGGAGTTGTCTTTTTCCTAATTAAATTATCTTTCAGTTTACTAAAGTTCATGGTAATTCAGCATGTCTTCCTGATCATCTCTTCTCCTTTGTTAAAATTTCTTGCCCCCCCTTTTTTTTTCAAGCAAGGGATTTACACCATATAATCAAAGTTATTTTATAAGAGTAAAATTTGTTTGTGTAGGTATGAGCAGCTATATGTTAATCTAGTGTGCTAAGCTTATTGAATGAATTTTTAATACTTATTGCACTGTCCACAGCATATTTTAAATCATTCCTAGATATGGCTAGATCTATGTATAGTTAATTTTGTCATAAAAGTAATGTATTATCAACTGCATTTTGCTATTTTTCACTGTATATTCCCTCCATAAATAATAACAGAACTTTCATTTTTCAACCGAGGCTATGGTGGCCAGCTGACTAAGTTCTGAGCAGTGACATGGAGGGAAAGTGTACCATTTTCAGGACACATGTTAAAGGAAGAAGTGTGACTGTTCAGTTCCTCTCTCCAGCCAGCTGCTTGGAACTCAGAGGTCCCTCCTAGACAGGAAGCGGAATGAGATTCATCCCCGAGGGGTAGTGGAATGAAAACTGACATTAGAACCTCAAACTGAGAACAATATAATGACTTCTCTTTTCTTTAACTCACTGTTATTTGGAAACTATGTTATGTTTCTTCTGATTAATACTGATTAATATAAGTAAATAGTTGATTGTATGGAAACAGCATCTTCTCTCCTCAAGATTCTGGCCAGTTCATTTGTTCTGGGAGCCCCTGGATTCAATTAAATCCCTGATGGACTTCATTTGAATTTCAGCTTCCCAGTCCCTGAAGTTTGAAGCATCAGAGTTTTCTAAAGATAGCTGGTTGTCATTAGATAATTAATTTGTAAGATGTTATACATAAGCCAGGTAGTGCTTGAGAGTATGCTATTTATTATAGCAGAACATTTCCCCCAGTTTTCTTGGGTTTGGACTCCAATTGAAAAATTGAAATTATTTTGGCCTGTTGGAAAGGACTTCAAGTAATGATGGGTTTGCCTTTCTTTTAAACTGAAATCTAAATCTTGGTCTGTAATGTTATTCTTCCCCATCATTCCAGCTTCCTCTACTCCAAATAAGATAAATAATCGACACATTTGAGTATTGGTCTAACTGTAGTTTATTGAAAAGTTTCTACTTAGAGGAAGGTTTAAATATAAACTAGTCTTGCTTTTCTTGAATCTTTTGATTATCTTCATACCCACTTCTAACCCACACCAATATTTTGAGTATATTATACATTTCCACTCTTTTATTTAAAAATCTATGTTAGGTAGTAACATAATCTCAAACTTGATTAAAACCTCATTTTATCTTCTTTTCTGAGTATCAAGATGGCCATGTCTGAGGGCTGGGGAACCTGAACTGGTAAGAGAAGGATCTGCCTTTTCATCCTTCATTTCCTGTAGTCTTCATCCAGTAGTCATCTTTTCTGTGAGGATAAGATGAAATGGTGATTCTCCTGTGGAGTGGCTATCTGTGGCTGTGGAGGGTGCTGTAAGATCTTTCTCCTGCTCAGTTTTCTGGTGTAAAAGTATCAAACTATTCCAGAAATAACCCCTCATCCATCTTCAAAGCATTTACTATGAATAGAGCATTATCATCCTCTTGTTGCGGGGGTCCCTTTATCTGGTGGGCAGAAGTCTTTGGTGGACTACCAACAGAATCCTCAAGTTCTTCATCCTCAGAGTCTCTGCGCCTATGGAGACTCACACATCTTCCCAGATTCGATGCTGGGCATGTGAATGGACTAGTCTTGCCCACTCTGTCCACTTCCCCCGGCGCTGTTTCTCTCCAACTCTTTCCAGCTAAAGGAGGGTTGAGTCAGATCAATAAATCTGTTAGGTAAGCAGATATCTTACCAACAGCATGATAATGGTCTTCCTAATCCTCTCTACCATGGTCGAGACAGGGAATTGTCTAATATCACACACTTTCACAAGACATAGAACTTTCTTTCCACCTTTCTTTTCCTCCATATGTTCACTATATAGATATAAGAAGATTTCTGCAATCTCTTGACTCTTAAAGAGCAATGAGGTAGGGATCTGACCCCAATTACAGGCTCACTTGAGAAATATGGATAATTTTAAAAATTCTTTATATCAGAGTTTGGCACTAATCTCACTCAGCATGCTGTTACCTTTAGGAAGATGTTTGTAGTGGTGACCACATTCTGTTTTATACACAGTAAGATAGTTCTCAAAACCAAAACACAAAATTGGTATAAGCAATTATACAGTAGTTTCATGACACAGGTTTAAAGCATATATATTTATTTTTTTCTTGCTCCCCAAATGCCTACTTTAAGGGAGCATAGAACGTTGCTATTTATAAGTTCTAATTTGGAAAATCTAGTTTAGGGAACTGTGACACCCTTGATAACTATTATTTTGTTTCTCCAAGATGTTTTGAATAAATATCAAAATACACATTTATGCAATATTTCTGTGTAGGCATATTCCATATGCATGATGCTATGCAGCCTTGTAATAAAAAAATACAATCTCCTGGAAAGGTTGTTACCAAGAACTATTTTATATATCAAATACAACTTTGGAGACAAAAATCTTAGATACTGGTATGCATGCATTTGTGTGTGCACACTTGGGTGCGTGTGTGTGTGTGTGTGTGTGTGTGTGTGTGTCTGTATGTGTTTTAACACCTTATCATCCAAGTATAAAATTCTGTGCTTTGGTTTTCTTGATGCCCTCTCAAAGCAAAATAAATCCTTTCCTTTCCAATATATTCCAATGAAACTAACTGAGTTTAAATATTGTGTCCTTCTCAACAGTCAACTGGAAGCTAAGGTACATTAAAAAGAAACTAATTACAAGATGCTTTCATTTCAGCCGGGCATGGTGGCGCATACCTTTAATCCCAGTAGCTTGAGAATCTGAGGCAGGAGGATTACAAGTTCAAAGCCAGCCTCAGCAAAAGAGAGGCAGTAAACAATCCAGTAAGACCCTGTCTCTAAATAAAATACAAAATAGGCCTGGGAAGTGGCTCAGTGGTTGAGTGCCCCTGAGTTCAATCCTCAGTACCAAAAAAAAAAAAAAAAAAAAAAAAAGATGCTTGCATTTCAATTATTCTGAATTCATCATTGCAATTACTAATTCCATCCATTTCTTTCATTGGCTAACTATAGGAAATCGACAAAGATTCCCAAATTCATAATCTCATCAGAAGTGTAAATAGTCTGTTTTATATATATATATATATATACACACACACACACACACACACACACTTATTTAATATTTATAATTTTAACTATGATTAAAACCATAGCTAAAATTATGTACAGAGAATTTCTGAAATAGGAAATTTAAGGAATATTTTTAGTTGTTTTGAGTATGCCAAATGCATGGTTCAAATTTAGAGTGATAATTGTATCTACCAGAACTTAAATTTTCTAGATGGATAAGTTGGGAGAGGAAACGGGCATGAGCATTGAAGATCAGTTTAGGCGCTTATAATGCAAAAAATGAAAGTTGACAGTTCAATCAACAAATAATATTTGTACATCATTCAACTCAAATCCAATGTAAAAACAAAAGTAATATTAAATATAAAGGAAATAAGTAAAAAGTTCAAATTTTCTACTTATTCACACTTCTGAAATTATTTGTAGATATGAAAAATTATTAAATTCTGGTTTTATGTAAAGGATACAATGCGCACATAGCTTCAAATAAAAGGTCTTATTCTATGGAAGGCAGACTTCCTTAATATAATTAGTGGTATGGTTTTCATTGAATATCTTGTGTCAGAAACCAGTGTCATTGCTTCCCTAATCTTCCCATGAGGAATGACCATTAAATATACTGCCACATGAGCATTATGAATATTATTGGTATTAGGACCTTGCCTTGGAAGAAATTTTACAACTCATCTGGTCAGAGTAACCAACTGGTGGTTTGGGATCAACATTTAACCAAAGTTGTGGTTGACTTTTTTTTTTTTTTTTTGCTATTTTAAATGTTTGGAAATTGCATATAGAAATCTTAATTCTTAGCTTCTCTTGAAAAGTAAAGATGAATTTGAGCATGAACTGTGCTTGTCTAGCCACTATCTGGAACTGAATTAACAATTGATCCCACATTTTCTCCAGATTTCTACCACTTCTATCATCCCTATTTTCTTTCAAGCTGTATGCTCCACTTATTTATTAACTTTGTAACTCCAAAGACATATGACTGCTTCTCCCTGGATTTAGTTCATCTTTTACAGGTGAAAACATTAAGGTTTCATCGATCACCAGAGTTTTCTAGACAATGAAATGCAGTGATTAAAGCATCCTCTACAGAGTCTATCTTTGTGGGTTCAAATCCTAGCTCTGCAACCTGAACAAAAAGAATACCTGGGCACATTGGGCTTTGTGGGGATATATTGGTAAATATATGTGGTGTAGTTAGAACAATGCCTAATAAATTTTACATTTTGTCTGAGTATTTGATCTTGTTAGTAAACCACTCAATATGAATCAATTCTCAGAATCTCTGCCCAAAAGATGAGTCCATCTGTAGCCAGGCATCAAATCTAGGTACTGCTCATATATTCCTAACCATTTAATTCTCCCTATCAGTTAATCCTACATCTGAGTGTTTGAATGAAAGCCCATATGAATTTGGTGTTTGTGAATTTTCGCTCTTGGACATGTGAATAAAAGTCAGTGTTAAAATATAAGAGATCAGACAACATAGTGTGATCAAAAAGAATTGTGCTATTGTTCTGAACAACTGTACTTTTTAAAATAACAAATTGTGGAGATTGGAACATCATTTGTGATATCTACCTTCAATTGTCAGGGACAAGGAGGAGAAATAATTTTTTTAACATTTCCACTTGAAACATATAAAATTAATATGAAAATTTTAAAATGCTAGAGACAAATCTCTCACTGAGGAAAAAGGTGTAAGGCATAAACATGCATATTCTGTCTCCTTCACAATATTCTTTAAGGGTTAACTCAGTGGTAGAATGCTTACCTGACATATATTAGGCCCTGGGATCAGTTGATCAATTTATTATTTTATTTATTATTTATTTTTGCACAGTGTGCAAAAAATATTGCAATAACATCAATATATAGAACTGTATTATTCTCTAGTCAAATTAAATTTGTTTTATCATCTTAAAATCTATGTAAAGGCAAGAGAGAACTTTTTAATGGAGTGTACAATGAATAATATTTTGATGGAGTTAGGTCTATTCTTTATTTTGACTAGATTTGTTTCTTTACTA
This sequence comes from Callospermophilus lateralis, assembly GCF_048772815.1. Classification (NCBI taxonomy): domain Eukaryota; kingdom Metazoa; phylum Chordata; class Mammalia; order Rodentia; family Sciuridae; genus Callospermophilus; species Callospermophilus lateralis. The sequence continues at coordinate 91,811,337 of NC_135310.1, read as the reverse complement.
GATCATCTCTGATACTTCAACTTTTGCTAAGGTTCTGTATAACAAATTAAATCATATATTACTGATTATAAATGACCCCTAAAATGGCTTATGATTTTTGTCATTAAATTTTATAAATTAATTTTCTTTTCTTATAACATTCTTATGAATAAAGCATAAAAATATCCATATGTGTAATGCTTTGACACTTCAGTAGAGATTAAAAAGCATCCTGTAATTCAATTCAGGCAATATTTTCAGTATTTGTAGCAATCAATGGGTTTCTATTAGGTTCCAGGAAACTAGTGCCTCTTTAAAGATTAGTCTATGCCAGCCTTAGATAGCATTTGTTTGCCTGTGGGAATACTGTGTAATGAGTTAGCCACCTGTTATGTATTTTCTATAATGCAATAGCAATATTTTTACTGAGAGTAAAATAGAAGAAAATATGGGGAAACTGAAGATAAAAATTATCAGAATGATATTATTATTTGAATAAAAGAAACAACTAAGAAAATTATGCTTAAAAAGGAAATATATATAAACAGAAAGCAAGGAATAGAAGAGCAGGCAATTTGTTGCATTGAAGGCTGATATTAATTTTTGAAACTTAAAAAAAATCTCCTTAAGTAATAACATTATTATAGTCTCCAGATTAGGATTTGCTGGCGTATAGTTTTTGATATATTGTATATACCAAAAAGATTGGCTATTGCAAATAGTCTCTTTATTAATCCTGTGATTTATTTTACCTTATCATTTGAAATGTATATAATTCTTTGAAATACCACACTCACAGAAACAAGCTGTTTTATAGTGTATGGGCTATATTTGCCTATTAGTACAAGCCAAATTAAGACTTCAAAGAATTTTCTAGTGCTTAATAGGAAAGACTCAATGGTTTTGTGTTGAAGGTCCATTTTGACAAATTAGACTTTTAATGTATTTTATTGTTCATTGATTAAACTCAGCCAAAAATTTTGGGGGGATGATCTAAAAAAAGAATTCCTGGAAAAGAGATTAGGAGAAATGTGTGTGTGTGTGTGTGTGTGTGTGTGTGTGTGTGTGTGTGTGTGTATGTATTTTTTTGAATACTTGAATTTTGAGATTCATAAATGCACTTTGTTAAGTGGCTACAGACTGATTCTCATCCAAGTTCCACAAACCCCAAACCACACCTCTTTGTGCTTAGCTATTAGAACAAGTCCTGACTTTTGGAAAACAGCATTACTAAAAACCAAGAGAACTAAGATAGCCATTTATGAAGTAAGAGTTTGTAATTAACTAGAATTGTGACAGATCCTTCAAGATATCTTAAAATAGAAGGTATTAATATGTAATCTGATAAATGTAATAGCTTTGTGTAATGCTGAATGAAGCTCAGCAAAGAAGCTGGATGAAAATAGTTTCTAAACAGCAGGTGAACATGTTCTGGTTTTAGGTTTGGCAACGTTTTTGTGAGATTGTAGTTTGGATTATGGCCATGTTTCATGTATTTTTCTCTCTGAAAGCTAATGAAAATCCTCTCAATGTAATGCCATTAATTCCTGGAGAAGAAAGAACTGGGGCAATATTAGTATAACAGATGTGATTTCTGTAAGTGCCAGTGATAAAATAGTGCATTAGGAATGAGGTTTAAAATAAAGAAAATTAAGAAATGACAAGTAAAGGTTCTGCTAGTTCTAAAGGAAAGTCCATGGCTTAAGTGCCTTCCATTGTTACTTTTTAATAACTTTATCTTATTTATTTTTTTAATGTGGTGCTGAGGATAGAACCTAGTGCCTCACACAAGCTAGGCAAATTCTCTGGCAACTGAGCTACAACCCCAGCCCCATTGTTATTTTTAATAATGTTGAAATAATAATATATAGTTCCACTTTAAATTATTTATTATGAATTCCCACAGTGAAAAATATAGGATATCATTACAAGATCTAAGTTTCTTCATCAAAGAAGCAATATTAATTGTGTTCACTTTTGTGGAGGGAACAAGAAGGAAAGAAAAATTATGTCAACTTCATTATAATAGGAGTTTGTGCTAAATATTAAGAATGCTTATACTGCATTTACCTAAAGGTAATTCAGTATGTTTAAATGGGCCTTTTATTTTATAAAAGTTTAGTATGCACTCTCTCTTTACTTCAAATTAATTAGCAAGACTCAGAAAATCCCAAATATTAAAAGAAAAATCTGAAATTGCATTAGTTGTTGAACTGTATAAATATATTGATTCAGTACTGAAAATCTCCAAATACTGATTGCACATATCACAACAGGAAGTAACTAGAAATTTGACTGTTAGAAATGCTGGCCATGTATACTTTGCATGTGACACTATTCATAAAATTTGGATTTTCTAATATCCATAGGAAAGTATTCCTTTAATAAATGCTGCCATTTATAAATGTGCTTTTGGTAAGCATAAAAATGTGTGATTTCACATAAATATTACTATTGTAACTGCTTTCTTAAAAACATGACCTTCTGGGAAATAACATGTTATGCCCTCATGATTTACTATTACATTTCCAGGTAACACTTCAAGTTTCTAGGCTTTACTCTCATAACTGTAAATTCTTCATAACAATGAATTATGGATTATGAATTATGAACTGTAATCTCTTAAACATACAGTTAAAATTTTTTTTCTCAAAGGGCATTTACTCTGGATAACAATCTGGCCTCTTAGTAATAATAAATAAAATTTTTACTGAATCCTAAATTACTTTTCAGTAAATTGATATGTTGACCTTCATATTTTGGCAAACTCTAATATATATATAGCTTAAACAAAACCCTTATGATTTTAGGAAGATTAAGAAGACCAATATTAATATTGTATTCAAATATAGAGCGCCAAATCTTGTCAGAATTCTGTATATAAAATTCAAACAAAGCCACTGTTAATTCATTACTAAAATTGTTATTATTAGTTACATTCATGGAATTTGCAACTAGATTGTCCAGTTAAGTATAACTATTACTTTGGTGGAGTTTGCAACTAATTGTCCACTTAAGCACTGATTCATGCTATGAATATGTTCTTACACCTTTCAATCATGATTCATTGAGTATAATATTTGGTGCCTGAGCTTCAGAAATCTAAGTCTCAAAGTATGATGATGACCAAGCATACTATGGTGGAAGGAAAATGAAGGCCAAAAGCAACTCTGGCTTCATAATGTCTAAAGTGCACAGCAAACCCTGCATGTTAAAGACTCTCTCTAAAGATAGTAAGCAGTTGCTGTTCCTTCAGAACCTTGATGATCTTCCTACAACAGCAGCCTGGGTGGGTAGAGATGAAGCATTTTCTTCTCTCTCTTTCAAAAGAACATTGGGTCTTAGCTCCCTCTGTTACCAATACTTGTATGAATCAACTGATGAATTTGATAGAGTTAGACAGGAATCATGAAAGTCAGACACTGAACATAGAAACAAGTGGTTTCTCCTAGCTAATGATGTGGTCCTAAGGTCACTTCTAGCAACAAATGCACCTGTCTAGTGAAAACTATATGTTTCGTTTTGTTTCTTGCAGTGCTAGGGATGAAACCCAGGACCTCCTACATGCCAGGCAAGTGCTCTACAACTACGATAAACCCCAAGCCCCCCAAATAGCTTAACTAGTATTAGTATTGCAAGTTTAAGAGTAAATAAATGGATATCTTACTCTGTCAAAAAAGTGGGTTTGAGACCAGGCCTTTCAGATTTGAAGATGTTTTAGTACTTTAAATATTAACCATGTTGATACCATTTTAATCATATTAAAATAGAAAAACAAATTAATATTTCCAGTACAAGATTTTGGTGTTAAAACTTTTTCTTTGGAAACTTTATTAAACAGCAGTTTAACATTTTTAAAGACTCAAATAATAAGTATAAGAAGTATGAAAAGACGCTTATCAATGTGTGCCATATTTGTCAGTAAAATTGCAAGTACTCTTATTTTCCATATATGGGTGTTGAAAGTTAATTTTCTAGCATTTTCCATTCAATGCTAAAGCCCAAGGTAGAATGAAACTTAATGGAAATTATCTTAGATTAAAATATTAGTTTTTATATTTGATAATTATTTCCATGCACATATAAATTAGTAAGCAACTACACAATATTACATTTAAATATAAATAGCTTATTTATTAATTCAATCAATGAGTATGTATTGAATTTATAGGCTGAGTGAAGCAGACAGATATGTATCTGCCCTCTCCTCTGCCCTCTCCTTCAATCTGGTGATTACCATACACACAGGAGATGAATTGTTCAGTTGAAATGATGTCAAACAGCAAGGGAAACTACTGCTATGTGAAAGACACAAACTGTCTTGTTGGTATATAGAATCCTCTATGTGAGTACCAGAAAGGAACTGTATCAGAGAGATGATTGGGCTTTAATTAACAAATTAACTCAACCACAGCCATAAGAGATGGACGTAGAAACCAAAGTATTATTTTGCTGATGTCTAATATGTAACAGTAGGTAATGATTATAAAGAATGCTCCTGGCACTGGAAATTATCACTAGAAGGTTTTGGTAAATGCCTAGTCAAAGCAAAGAGAATAATAGATGATATAAATCAATGGATAATTTTTCTTCCAGGGAGTTAGCTGCTGTCTATTCCTAGAACACCTTTTTGTTTACCAAAGTACTTTTGTTTTTCAGGTATTGTTAGTTTTTTTGGACTCTGGTGAATAAATATTGCAAAATGCTTAGTGTGCATTCTTTTTATGGGTTCCCAAAAGCACCATTTGAAAAACATTGAATACATTTTGCATTGTCTTTCTCTGAATGTATCCTGGCCCTTTTGATCATACCTGGGCATTTGAGTTTTTCAGGATATTTACAGATGTGTTATATATCCCATATTGTTGTTTTTAACTAGTTCACTTGTGTGATTTTACTGAACTTGTCTCAAAATTGGAAAAGTCATTTTGTAAACAACACAAAATGCTTAGCAGACCTGGGGATGTGACTCAAGTGGTAATGCCCTTGCCTGGCATGCGCGGGGCACTGGGTTCGATCCTCAGCCCCACATAAAAATATAATAAAGATATCGTGTCCACCGAAAACTGAAAAATAAATATTAAACAATTCTCTCTCTCTCTTTAAAAAAATGCTTTGTAAACATGGGGCTCATGTAACCACTTTAATCTTAAATGTTTAATTATCAAGTGCCTAGTTCAAATCTCTCATTTTGAAAAATGTCTTCTGACACACCATTTTAGTATTATTTTGGTGAACGTGGAAGTACTTTATTTTCTTTTGCTAAGATCAATGTTTAAATAGTTATAAATTATTTACTGTATTATCTCTATATTTCCCATCAGATGACATTCAGAGATTAACTCTTATATAAGACAAATATCTGGGTATAATGAGTGGATTTGTTATAAATCTTCAAGTACTATACTTTTTTCATTTCTAGACATTCTTAGGCTGTACCCAACTTTAACCTTTAGGTGGCAGCATTTGAGAACAGTTATAGGTAAAACATAGCCACCATTTCAAAAAATATGAATAATACCTGTGTTGAAAAGAAAGGACTTATAATTTGTTATTCTTTTTATTTAGAGTTAAACTATCACTTATCAAGCCCTAGTAGTCTTATAATCTAAAATTCCAAAAAGTACTTTCATAACCACACAAGGCAACTTTACCCATTAAAAGCCCATTATCTTTTGCAAAGCCACATGTTCATGACTTACACTTTTCGATGAGGGCAGGTTATCTTCCAAATAGACCTTTGTTCCCAGCATATCCCCAATTTTAATGGATCTGGGCTAATTAGACATCTGAAAATTCTTTCTGAAGTATTGAAGATAAAAAGACATTATCTTCGTTCTTGCAATTCATTGTTTTAAAAGCACTTACATTTGTAGTGAGAGATGAAAGGGGAAATAGAGTTTAAAACTAATTTATTTCAAGGCTTTTTGTTAATAGTCCATCTTAGTTGTTAACTAGAATAATCATCACAAAAGAAATTTTGTTGAATAACAGACTACTCAATTTATCTGATCTATCAATCCAATCTTGTTTTCTTTTTAAAAAATTGGGGTCAAGCAACTTTATTTCACTAGTCAAACACCTAATCAGAATCAGGCGATATATGAATAACTTTATTAAGAGATATAATCATGACTGGAATCTATTATATTTAATGGAATTTGAGTATTTAATTTTTATAAGGATCATGTCGGCTTTTCCATGACTATAATTCTTATTGCTACATAATTAATTTTTTTCATTACATGAAACCAAAAATTACTTTCTTTCATTTTCCTCCATTTTCATTTTAATATATTCGAGGCAATCTTTTAGGATAACTTTTATTATAGTTAGTTTTGCTTTGATCCTTATGCTCCAATATTTAATTCCAATTTAAATTCAGGAGATTTTATTAAGTGCTTATTTCAATAATATAAGAAACATAAAATTTCAAGTAACTCAGTCAAAACATGTTTACAAGGGCCTGGTTCAGAGGGTATCTGTTTTGGCCTTCTGAAATATTAAATAGTTTTGTGGAAGGTGAAATGCTTATAGTGACTTTCACTGATTATTGGCAAAATTTTTAAAAACTTTCTCATTACCTAGTAATCATCTAAAAAAATCAATATTTTTAGACATCAGTTAAAACATAGAAATGCTTCATGGTTTATATGTTTGGATCTGTGCTATTTATGTCAATGAAAAATGAACAGTATCTATAGATCCAAATGCAGGGAAATGGGCAATCTATTAATTTATGTTGTGAAATGTGTGTGGTCCCAATAAAGGTACAATACAAAAGGGTTTTTACTCTGAAACTTTTAGTTTTTGTCATGGTTCTATCATTTTCATGAGATGCTAAAAATGACTTATGCAAGAGAAAGGACTTATTGATTTATTAACTGAATTTTTCAAGGATTTGGTGACTAGGTCCAGGTGCTCAAATGTCAGAAATATGACTCTGCATCTTCTTTCTCTACTTTCCTTTTGGATGCCTTCATTCTTAGTAAATCTATTCCAACTGATGGAAAATAAAGAACATTTTTACCACTCCTGACCAGCATCCCTGGCAGAGAAAGCACAAGAATACATCTTTGAAGAAGGATCAGTGAAATTTCCAGTGGTGCTTTCATTTTCTCAGCCTGAGTCACAGCCCTAACCCTGGATTTATTATCAAGAGGAAGTGGGTTCTGATCCGTGATTGGACATATGGGTCTTGACTCAAACAATGACACACACAGCTAGGATTACCCTCAACCAAACAATGTGAATTATGCTGGAGGAAATGTGGTCTTTTTTTATTAGAAAAATGAGCATATGTAAATGCCAAAGATCCAAAACAATAGATATTTACCAAGTACTTATAAAAAAATTAAATAATAAATAACAGTCTCCTTCATACTAAAAGAGACAGAGAAAGAGATTGGGGAAATAAAAATAAAATGGATGAGTTTACTGCTTCTGAATCTCATTATAATCACATAGGTAATAAATAAATCAAATATCAATAACTAAAGCCAGTTACCAAAGCAAGCCAATTAACTGTAATCAAACAATTAAATGCAATTCACATTTCTGCATATTAATACTATATTACTAAAAAATTTCACCTATCTTTAAAATAGCTTAGTGATAAAGCCTTTTTAATATCATTAGCTCATCATATTGACATAATAAAATTGCAGGTGTATCTCTGAATATTATTTTAAAAGTTTTATCATACATAAATTCTGTACAATTATAATTTTTGTCAAAGGGAGATTATGGATGAGGGGAGTACCTCAAAATGGGATATTGGAGATAAAGTAACAGTAGAATTTAAATTCTCTGAATTTCTTCTAACTATAATTGTTATAGAACCTCAATATTTGGTATAAAATATGACTATAAGTTCAGTTTCCTATTTCGGAAGATAGGAGTATGGTACACTGGTTTTTGTGAAAATTAGAGGAGACATTAATTCACCACAGAAACTCACAAAATGAGAATTTTTACTGCTATTGTTATGCAAATAGCAGTCTTGTGGTAAAGGTGATTTAAATTAAGTACTTGTAGTGACATAAAAATCAAATCTTTTATATAGTATATGTATACACACACACACACACACACACACACACACACACACACATATATATATATAAACAAAGTTAAACTAAGATTTAGTATATTCTTCTAAATGTAAACTGTCACGATTTTTTTAGGCACATATAAATTAAACTCTTAGTTTTCTTCTTGAAATTGACTTATTTAGAAAAATTTCAAGATTAAATAACAGCTGCTGAAATGGACAGAGCATTTGGAAATGATCAGGGAAGCTGTCCTGTTTCTCAATGACCTCGTGGTTCTGTTGCCTGCCTCCTTGTGTTCATGATTTTTTCCAATTCCATGAATCTGCTAACACTATTCAAAAAGATCCCTCTTGTACTAAAAATACTTAGCTTTAATAAGTACTTCATACGCATAGGTATTGAAAAATTAGCAGAGTAAATGAGAGAATTAATCAATGCTTCGATGTGTACCTTTTCTAAGTTCAAACTGTGAACTGCCATTGGGCCTGGACTCATATTTTCCTCATGCACTTTCCAAGCCATTTGGCAGTGTCAGTTGATCTTTATGTTCAGTAAAATTCTGAACACATGAGCCAAAGCAGATATTGGGCTTTTTAGATTTTCTTCTGGCACTTTTACCCAATTAAATTATACTCAAAATGTCTCTACATGGCAGTCTAACAAATTATAAAATGAAAACCAATTACAATAAAATGGAATTGGATGCGTGGTAACACCTTGATAACAGTAGCTAGATATGACTGGATTGCTTGAAAACTATTAAAATGGAAAGATTTCTCAATCAAGGGACAGTGGTATATTATCAGAAGGTTTTTAATACCACAGATCCTGACTTTTCACTTCAGATAAGCACATCCATTGCTAGGGGTTAAGGGAAGAATGTGGGGATCTAGCTAGTGGATCACCATCTACTAGGCAAGGTTGAATCGGCACTATAGCTGTCCCCATTTGCTAACAATTCCTGACCCTTTTCTATTTGTCAACCTTCAAATTTCTATCCCTTGTTCTTCAGTATCAGTGTGTGCTACAAAGCTCTTCATGATTTTGTTGAGGCTCATTCCTATACACTCATCTGAGATTTTTTTCCTCCCAACTCTCAAATTGCATTATTTTGAAATTCCATCAATTCCTCTAATATAGCATGCTATCATTTTTTATTAAGAACCTACCCTACCTGCCTAGGTTCTTTGTACTCATCAAGGCTCATTTTGCCATATGCCTTCCTCAGAAAGTCTTCTCTGCCTAATGTTACAGTCCCCACCCCAAAAGATCATGGCTGCTTCTTCATATCAGAGCCCTCGAACACAGTATTGTAGTTGCTTTAAACGTTTATCTCCATAAGGATAAAGACTGTGTTTTCTTTTTCCAGTGCTTAGCACAATGCTAGCATTTATTAGGGATATGTTGAATAACTATGTTCAATTTACAGTTTTTCCTCAGTGAGTATTGGTGCTCAAGGCACCATAGTGGGCAATCCAAGGATGATGGTCCTCTTCTTTATGTAGCTTAACACTTAATGTGCATGTATATTTGAGATAAGTCACAATACAAATCCAATTATAAGGCAACATACAGAAGTCAAGGAGAGTCAGATATGATCAATTGGCTATGGGATTTAGTGTCAGGGATCAGAAATCATGTACTTTTTCAGAGATTAGCATTCATTGTGGTTCCTTTTGATTCATGTTTTAGGACGTAGCTCTTTTAATAATTAACTTTCAATCATCCTTTTTGATAATCGAATGAAACATTCTTTGTTTCCTTTATGTTGTGTTTCAGTGGAAAGTAGTAAATATAATTATCATAGTCATCTGTTCCATATAAGTTGACAAACTATTAGATATATATTCAAGTATGACCATAATTATAGTTTTTGGTTTTCAGGCAGTTACATCTAAATTTTTCCATGCACAAGTCAGTGATCATACAATCTATTCCTAATTGCTTATGTGAAATCTATGAATCCTATTGTATACTATTGTGTACTCCTAGGTGTAGATAATCTAGATCCATTAGTGACCTTTAATATTCCCATATGGGTTATTTGACTTTGATTTAGAAATGTTACATTCCCATTCATTTCATAAATATTCTCTAATGCTTTTTTCTCAACTGGTACATAATATGGATTTTATTTCTACAGAAATTATGTATATTATAAGTAATTGCTCTATTACCATGAGGAAAAATATATTTAGATTATAGAGTCCCAAGTTATTTTTTTTAAAAAAAATCTTCTGAGGTAGTGATTCAATATTGGTAATGTTTGTAGTTTGCATACAAATAATAGTTATTATGCCTTCATGTATAACATTTAAGCCACAGGATACTGAAATTCTCATTTCCTTTTGGGAGTTTTCCATGTAAATGTGGCACAGTTCTTCCATTTAAAGAGCTACAGATTTCCATTTTATTGTGTTAATCATACAGTGAAATGATAATGTTTTGGGTGTGTGTTTTTTTTTTAATTATTATCTCAGAGTCTTAAAAGAATCCTACATTTCCTTCACAATGTGTCATCTTATACTGTTCTGTAATAATTTCCTATGGAACTCTCTAAACTGAGCAAATAGGATAAACTGCTTTTTCTATGGCATCCCCTAGACTCCTCTTACTTTATGTCATGCCAGATATCAAGTTGATGAAAATTATTTTTAATAATCCCTATAGTAGTATACATTTCCCTCCTCTTCCTCGCTTTTATTTTAATTTTTTTGCTTCTTTTCTGAGGTGAGGTCTGACTGTGTTAGTCAGGCTGGATTCAATGATTCTCCCACCTCCCATGTAGCTGGGACTAAAGGTGTGTACCATTGCACTCAGCTGTTGCTTTAATTTTAAACAATTGACGAAAAACCTAGGAAGGCTTTTTGAAATAATGTAATATTAAAGAGTGTCTTAATGTTTATTTTTTTTATTTTTGGCATACCCTCTAGGTAAGCACATAATCTACTTAACTGCTATTTCTTTTAGTGGGTCTGTAAGTAAATTAGAAGAACCTGAGCTCAGCAGGAAAATATTTATGATGCCAAATTTGTCTTTCTGAGGTGCTCTATGGAACTGCTTATATAAAAAGGCACTGAAGAGGAATTAAATTTATTAAGTATCTCATTATCCTAAGATTCTTAATTGACCATGTTATAATTTTTATCTTTTCTATCTCTTAAGGAAATAATTAAAAGAAAGACCAAGATTTTTTCTTCTTAAAGTACTAAAGTTAACAAAGAAATAGGTACTTTATAATATGTTCTTCTGACACACTTACTAAACTTCATTTGTGAAGTACATCACATTACACAGATGAAAATACTTGGGGCTGGGGATGTGGCTCAAGTGGTAGCGCACTGGCCTGGCAAGCGTGAGGCACTGGCTTCGATCCTCAGCACCACATAAAAATAAATAAAGATATTGTGTCCACCTAAAACAAAAAAAAAAATAAATATTTTTTTTTAAAAAAGAAAATACTGAGGCATGGTAACTTGAAAATCATATGCATTTCATTTAATTAAAATTAGAATTTAATGATACTTGAACTCAAACAAGAGTTTAAGCATACCACCTACTTTGCTTTTCTGACAATGGATATTTATTTAATGTTATATTATAAAGGAAAATAACAGGATGAAGAGAGAATTTGATGGGAACTCAAAGCGTTTGATTTTAGTCCCTGCTTTGTCCCTCACTAAATGTGGGAACCATCCTCCTCCATCTCAAAAATGAAATCATTGCTGTGAGTAGCATGATTTGTAAGGTTCATCTAGTTCTTAAATATGTTTTTTTAAATCCATATAAGCTTTAATATTCTCTCTAATTTATTGAGTAAATGCTTTATGAATGTTTCCTTCATGCCAGGCACAGAGCTAGAAACTTTCTTCCCTCATAGGCTCAGCATCTAGGATGAGAAAAACATTACATAACCGCACAAATAAACAGGAACTGTGATAACTGCTGCAAAGACATCTCAGGGAGGGTGTCATGTTGAAAATAATAGGATGAAAACAGATTGAATCAGGACATGTCTCTCTGAGAGAATAAAAGCTTAAAGCTGAAAGTTGAAAGGAAAGGAAAAAAAGCACTTGCTAAATAATGAAGCAGCACATAGAATTCCAGAGTTTACAGAAAAACCCTAAGGTGAGAAATCACCCAGGGTCCAGGGCATGGTCTGAGATGAGGTTAAAAAGAGAGTGTGTAGAAACTACCTGAAGGAAAGAAAATGAGGCCAGAGTGAGGAGCTTTTGTCATAAAACAATGAAAATTTGACAGAGAGGCAGGGGGAAGAGATGGAAGGGAGCTGTATGCATTACACAAAAGACAAAATTCTGGAAGGGTGAGAGATTCAGCCTTGGTAGTTTGTTTTTAGTTTGTAAATTTACCTTTTTATGAAAAGGCTGGTTCTCAGGGAGATAATTTCAGACAGGAGTACAGGTGGAATTTTAACATCCTGAAAATGTTCTTCAAAGGCCTCCATGCTGCCTGGGAATATTCATACTCCAATTTTGAAGACTACTGATACAAAACCCAGTGCCTAATTCAGAGAGTTTGTAATATAGGTAGAAAGAAAAGAGACAAATAAGTGAAAAACTAACTCATCATGAAAGATTTAAATAATAGTTTAAGGCAATAATAGAGGAACTATGATAAGCAAGTCATGCATAATTGCCATGGATAATTATTAAATCAATCGTGCAATGACTGGTTCGAGGTCTTCAGTGGTCAAGGAATTCTTTTGGGAGCTTGAGAAATTGGGCAAATTTTAATGTTGCAAAAGGAGGTATGACATTCTAGCACTAACAGTGGCAGACATTTATAAAGGGAGAAAATTGGAAGAAGCTTTGAGGCGACTAGAGTTTGGTGAGATTATCAGAATATAAGTAATCTGATTGAAGAGAAAAAAAATGCCCATCTTCAGAATTTGCTTTCTAATGTGTTTTAAATTTTTAATTGACAAGTGTTAATTGTATATGTTACACAGTTATGGGGCAAAATGTGATGTTTAGATACATATTTACATTGTGGAATGAGTAAATCCAGCTGATTGAATTGATCTCCTAACATACTTATTTTTGAAGTGGAAATATTTAAACTCTACTCCTTTAGTAATTTTGAAATATGGAGTGCACTATTATTATTGTGTGCTAAGTGAAATAGGCCAGGCAGAAAAAAGATAAATATCACACAGTCTCACTTACATTGGAATCTAAAAAAGAGTCAAACTCATTAGAAAGAGAGTAGGATGTGGATACCATGAGCTCAGGAAGGAAGAAGGACTTGGAAGAAGAAGATATTAATCAAAGTTCAGTTAGATAGCCTTCAGAATTTGTACTTCACCATGTACATCATAGAGATGTCTTGTGGGCCTTGGAGTAGGAAAACACTGGACTCGAGTTGACTTCATGAATGTCTACAGTGAAATCTTGACAAAGTATTAGAAAGAAGAAATGATCAAATCTAGAGTCAGAGGTACAAAGGGCCAGAATAAAGGATATGAAAGTGTGAAGGGAAGACTATTTTTGAGAAAGTAAATGAAAGTGAAACAAAAACAAGAGAAATTGGACTGGGCACTTGTTTGGATTTAAATATACTAGGAAAAAAAAATAAGGGGTTCTACAAAAAGAGAAATTTACATCTCATAAATTTGGGAAATGATTATTGAATAAATCAGAATGTTGATTAACTATAAATTGGAAAATTGATAGCAGTACTTTCCAGTGAAATACGTAGATTACGTATCAAGTAGGATTTCTGTGTATCTTAATCCACATACTTTGACTTGCTTGTTGCAAGAGTAGGATGTCATTTCATACCTAGCAGCTGATGGCACCTGCACTCCACTGCTGTCTAATCCTGCTGTGTAGTCTTGCTGGGATAGCAGGCTGGTGTCTACCTTATTCAACAGTATTTACTTACCTACTACTAACTAATACTTTCCATAAACTTGGAATACAATCCTCACTATTTAGGGGTCAAACTTTTTTAACTTTGTTATTCTCTATGTCTCTCATCTGGCACTTGCAAGTTGGAAATAATGACCCCAATTAATGCTGTAACTTTCCTTTTCCTGGAAAGTAAGAAAAAAAGTATTAGTCAGAAATATGGACCATCTCATATATACTCTTTCATTATATTCAATAATAACTTTCCAAAATCAGGGTTAGACTTAACCCAGGGTTTATTTCCAAACAATGAGGTATAGTTTAGTGAAGCTTTCTATAATCAAAATATCCTTTTATTTATTTGTATAAGGGAGACAGTTTTTCAAATTGTTTGTTTGTTTATTTATTTATTTATTGTGATACTAAGTATGAAACTCAGGACTTTACATATACCAGGCAAGTGCTTTACCACTGAACCACAATCCTAGCCTTTAAACAAATACTTTAATAAAATTAATCCAGATTAAGGAAATTAAACAAAGAAAGGATTAATATTTTAATCAAACATAATTATTTCATAGAGATAGCCACCATTAATATCTTCATATAAAACTTCCCAGCTTATTTCCTATGCGTATACATATTACCTTTGTTGCCAAACATGATCATATCATGAAAATGTAGTATTTCTATATGTACTATTCTATTACCTGTTTTTCTCAATTTTCTTTTTTTATGACTGTCTTTTAAATGAACAATTGTAGACTAATATCATCTCTACAATTTCCATGAAATTTTAAGTAACCTAGTTCTATATGCTTGTGTATCCATATTTTGTATTATCAATACTGTTTTCTGTAGATATTTGCATACTTACATAATACACAGAGACATACAAATATTTTGGTTCTGGCAATGTTGTATATGTATATATAATATGTGAATTCATGTGTATATTCATGGGGTTGTTCATTTCCTTAGACTAATTTCTGAAAGCAACAATATTGGGTTAAAGTTATGTGATTTTAATGTAAATTTTCAAATTATCTTACAAACACCAGCACCCTCACCTCCAGAAAGGTATGTAAATAGCCATCCCTTCACTTTTTCAACTGATTTACCATTGATACTTGATCTTGCAGTCCAACAGATACCATATGACGCCCTAGGGTTTTAATTTGTACTTACAGGGTTATTTATCAGTGAATATTATTTTCTGTTTATTGGTCATTTTCAACTATCTGGTTCATATTCTTTACGTATGTCTACCAAATGTTAAAATTAGTTTCTTAATTTCTTTGGCCTGATAATCAGCCAGAACAATCAGTTTGGATAGCTTTTTAAAGTAATTGAATTTGCAGTGTGTTTTACGATGCCAACAATTTTCTGTGCCATTGCAAAAATCAAGATGCTACTATATAGTGTTGTTGAACATGAATAGTGCCAATTTGTTCATATACCTGTTTGCCTAAACTATTTATTCAATATATCTTAACTAAAATGAATGAAAGTAGTGATACTTACCGACATTATCTCATGTAATTTATTTTACCACTTTTATGATGATTATCTTCTTAAAAGCACTCAAAGTACAGCAAAAGAGGCATGTATAAAGACACAATATTTTTTATAAAAGCTGAAAATTAAGTAGCTGTTCTACTCAGCCATAAAGGTAAACCTTGTTTTCACCAATATCTGAGCAGGTCAGCAGAATGTGGAAAATTTTGAAGTCAGTCACATGATTAATCACACAAACTGAAAGCTACACTCACATAATTCATGGAACTCCTTGCAAGTGGTGTGCTTAGTGCTTGCTGAAACAATGCCTATTTCCATTTCTGATACAAAATCTTAGTTACTTAAGGAATAAGAAACTCTCAGGCTGGGTATGTGGTTCAGTGACAGAGCACTTGCCTTGTATGCTGGAGACCCTGGGTTCAATTCCCAACACTAAAATACACACACACACACACACACACACACACACACACACACACACACAAACACACCAATTAAAAAAACTCTCTTCTTTTAGCTAAATATTTGGATAGAAATTTCATTTGGGGATGTGGGACAATTTGAGATTGACAATGGGAGATCATATGATGATGGTGCTTCTAGAATAATCAAGTTAAGAGCAAAGGAGTTAAGAGAGGATAGCAAGAAAATACTTCTACAAAGCATTAATAACTACAGCTTTCAATTACCTACAGAAGACCTAATGCAAAAGTGGCTTATTTATGCACCTCAATAAATGTTTTAGTGTATTAATAAAAGATACAGTAATACTAGCATGAAATGACTTTTCCATAATTAACTGTTTAATTCATTTATGCATGTAAATTTTCTATATGATTATGGAAGAGGTAGAAATCACAAGTGTCTATGCTTTTGACCATACAAAGTTGAATTATCTTATGGGATTAAGTTAATATTTTGGTCACTCCTGTATTGAATTGATGTCTACTAATTATCTGTATTTGTCAGTACTTTTTAGTTACTGGAAATACAGCAAAAACAGAGTTCCTGCTTTCTATGCACATTCTAATGAGAAAAATGATAACAAACAAATAAATAGTTACAGAATACAATGAGAGGTATTAAATGCTATGAAGAAAATTAAAGAATGGGAAGAAAAAGAGAAAAGGAGGCTGTTATTATTACAGGGGATGATAAGTGAAGAGTACTTGAAGGAAATGGTATTGGAGCCCTTCTCTGGGAGGCCTATGAAGGCATCTAGGATTCAGAGCAGGAAAAGCAGATGAAAAAGCAAATGGGGAGTTCCTAAGACAGGGGAGTGCTTGGTTCATAGCATGGTCAGGATTATATGGAAACATATTACTTTCTCATTTTCTTATTGAATTAATTTCTTATCACAATTAACATTTAAATCCATAAAGTGGTCCAGATGGCTAGAAAGCCCGAGACAAATTTACAGTCATACTTGCCTTCAGACACACTGTTGTCTTTTGTTGTTATTTTTTGGCATTAAAAAGAACTGAAAGACAAAGGCTTGGTAAAGATGACTATCAAGTGAAAGGATAGATTAGAGTAATAGGGTAGAAGGACAGAAGCATAATTTGCTGATGTATAAATTTTAACAAAACTGCATTAGTGCTATTACTAATGACCTGTAATAATGACTAAACAATTTCACATTGTGTTGTCTCTCCAAATATTGCAAATCAAACTTTATTTTAACACACAACTTGCTTTCCATGATTCAAGTTATAACTTTTAAGTAACATTTTAGTTCCTGAATTATGTTGATGGCTAACCTCCCAGAAACTATAAGCCTCTACCTTTTACCTGGGACCAACTGTATCATACCCATATTTATACTATGTTCCAACCTAGTCCAGTTGAATATCAAGTATTTATCCCTGATATCTAAATGAACACCAGTGATCAGGGAATGAGGAATTTTTCAATAATATTGGCAAGATTAATTTAGAATTAAAGAGCATAATTTTCATATACCTTTATAACTTTGTATATACTTTAGATATATACAGTCAACCTTTCATATCAGCAGGTTCCACATTTATGGATTTAACCAAACAGCAATTTAATTTATTTTGAAAAATCTGCATCCATACTGAACTTCTATAGATTGTTTTTTGTTACTAATCCCCAAATAATAATGTATAATAAATATTTATACATTAATTACAGTGTATTTAATATTATAAGTAATCTGGAGATTTTGTAGGTCATATGCAAATATAAGCCATTTTATATGAGGGATATGAACATTGAAAGATTTTGGTATCTAGAAGTGGGGACCTGGAACCAGCCCCCATAGACTGAGGAATGCCTGTACTTACACAGAAATTATACATGTTAATAAGTACTGTTGTAGAACTATATATTATCAATTACTAAAATTATGAATTTCAAAATATTTTAAGTGATTTCTCCATAAGTATATATAAGTAATAAAACTTCACTTATATGCTCTTTACATTTTATGATTTAAGTGATGAAGTTATTTTCTTTCTGAAATCCCTTCTCTCAATAATATACTAAAAAAATAATAAAGCATTTAGTTCACCAAGAGTTCAGCCTATTTGTTCTTCTGTGAACCACCCATCAAGAGAACTCTGCTAAGCATCCAAGAACAAATCATGACTTTCAGTTTCTCAGGCATTCATCTTGGGATAAAGAATTCGAGAATGAAATCTTGACAGAGGTTTACTTAGAGGTAAGTATAGTCACTTGAGAATTTCACACATGATGTTCAATTTATCCTTAGCAAATACTTTTGCCCTGACAAAACAGAACATTTTATGCTTCTTTCCACAGGTAAGAACAATCCATCAGAATGACTTCAAAGTGACTGAAGACTTCAGTTCTCACTTCCAAACTTTTTAAAGGAACATTGTTAAAACTATACTTGAGCAAACTTTGCATTACAGTTATTTTGAAATTTAGTTAAGGCATGGTATTTTTTATGTTTGCAATTAAATCTCTAATAAATTTGGGGTTATTTCTATGTTATGTTTAATGTAATAAATAAATATATTAAATGCTGAAGGGGGTATAAGGGATATAGATTTGTGTACAATATTCTTTTTTTTTTTCCTTTGGTACTGATGATTGAATTCAGGGGGCTTAATCACTGAATCACATCCAAGCCCTTTTTTCTGTTTTATTTTGAGAAGGTTCTAGCTAAGTTGCTTAGTTCCTCACTAAATAGCTGAGTTTGGCTTTGAACTTGATATCCTCCTGCCTCAGCCTCCAGAGCCACTGGGAATTAAGGTGTAAGCCTATAAAAACTTAATAAATATTTAAAGAGGCACAGAGAATTAAAATATATGAGGAATTAATAAAAGAAATATCAAATTTTGAATATAAAGGATGAACTTATAGAATAAGTAACATTTGTTATATGTCTTACAATTAATGGGAGTTTTAATAGTCACAAATGGATGTGAGAAGTTTTAACGGGTGAAAGAAAGGTAGCATAAGCAAATTTGAGGGTGAAAAAGAATGGGAATAGAATGAAAAAAAAATGAGAAACAATAAAATTAGAAATCCAACTCTATAGCAATCATGGAAATGAAATATGTCTTTAAAGTATCTTTAAA
The DNA here is from genome assembly GCF_048772815.1 of Callospermophilus lateralis. NCBI lineage: Eukaryota > Metazoa > Chordata > Mammalia > Rodentia > Sciuridae > Callospermophilus > Callospermophilus lateralis. The sequence continues at coordinate 91,792,344 of NC_135310.1, read as the reverse complement.
AGACTTTGAACCTTTAAAAATACCAATCTACCCAGCTTCTTTGGAATGAATATTACCACAGCAATTATGATAATATAAACAATAATTAATTAGGCAATATTATATATGAAATGTATGTGAAACATCACAATGGTTGATTATGAATGAATAAACAACTGTTGCCTGAGTGAGAAGGAAGGAGTTCAATGATTTCAAGATGATGACCAAGTGATGGGTAGTGCCATTAGAAAAAAAAAAGGGGGGGTGGTCAGGTCCTGGAGAAAACTAAGTACTTAGGAATATCCTGAATTCAGTCTGCTCTCATAATAGTACTACAAAGTTGTACAAGAGGCAGCTAGTTAGCTGTGTCTTGAAAAAGAAAGAGATGTTGGAGGGGAAGTAGATAGAGAAGTGGTCCAAGACATCTAAGAATCAGAAAAATGGGTAGTGAGGATGAGAAGCCAAGAGCCACCTTACAGCTTGCAGACATCATGGAAAGGTGGAGAAGCTGAAGAGTGGAGACCAGGAAATGGATGGTGCTCCCCAGAAACACTGCCTGGGAGAACGTCTATAGAGATATTCTCCCTCTGTGTTGTCTGGCACAGTGACCAGCAACCTTACATGACCTTGGAAGAACTGAGTTTTAAATTTTGTTTAACTTTAATTAGTTTAAATTGAAATAGCCTTATACATCTATTAGCTACTGAATTTGTAAATGTAACTACAGAGGCTTTTAAAAAACTTTGGCTCACTTCAATCACTTTTGTACTCAGCCCACCAGTAATGTCTCTAAAATATAAATTTAAACCTGTTCCTCTGCTTAAAATTCACCAGTGGCTTTTCTTTATATCCAAACTCCTGAACTACGACTATAAGGAGACTTCACCAACCCCATTATCCCTAGCTAAATTCCCAGTCACATCAGCTTCTAACTTCCCCAAAACAGATTGAATCTTTTCTGATCATGTCCATTGTTCATTCTCTAGTGCTTCCTTCTATATCTCCCCTCTCTGTACAGTGCACTCTTCTTTTCATCTTTTAAGTTTCTGGTAAGTGTGTCTCCTCAGAAAGCCCTCTTTGAGACCCTTATCTTAACAAGCCAGGCCACTGCTATTATTCTCTTACTCAACTCCCAATTTATTTCCTTTATGCCATGGATCATTATTTGTTCTTGTTAGTATCTTTATTTCCCTTATCTTCCATCACTGGATTGTAACCTTCCTAAGAGCAAGGATCATAAGTCTCATGCCTATCAGCTTTTGACATTTGGCATGTGTATAGTAGGTATTGGTTGGGTATTGATCAAATACCAGAAAGACTGCTTGATCTAGGAATATGTAGTTACAAACATAAGTTTCCACAAATAATATTACTTGTTATTAAATCAGTACACTTCAAAAGAAACACAACACTCAGGGAAATTTGCATAATCAAAATTAGCAAATGATACCTGAGAAAAAGTCCATTAAAACAACAACAACAGCAACAACAACAACAACAAAAAACTGGGGCTGGGGTTTTGCTCAGTGGTAGAGTGCTTGCCTAGCATGTATGAAGCACTGGGTTCCATTTTCAGCATCGCACATAAATAAATAAAATAAAGGTTCATTGACAACTAAAAAATATTTTTTAAAAACTAAAATAATATCATTTAAAAGACACAATTTGAACGGTACTTACAGGAGAAGAAAACCTTTTACCCCTCTGGTTCCACTGGGCTTCTTCCTATACTAGAGGAACACTGTTTCTCAGCACCCCTCTAAATTCTGCCTTAGATTTATGATTTGGACTCCTGTGACCCTTCAAAGCATTGGAAAATTTTCATTCAAGAATTTTTTGGAATTTGAATAACAATGGAAGGTAATCATCACTATTGTTACCATATAGAAAACAAAATAAAATAAAACCTGTGATTCTCAGATTGGCAGTTTATTAGAGAAAAAAAAAGGATCTATTATTGCTTGGAAATGCATGAGAAATAAGAACCAATTTATCACTCAGAAAAATACTTGTTTACTTCCATTGTGTGAGTGAAACAGAGCAGCTGGCCTATTGAACTGCTTCCATTACTTAAATAAGCAGAGAGTGATACTTTTAATAAAATTTTATTTCACTAGGAATGAAATTGATGGTGCAACATTTACAGGTTGATAAAATAAGAATTGTCTAAGGTATATATTTGTAAAGTTAAATATAAAAAGGAATTACATACATGAAATCCAGTATTTTTTTAGCATTTAAAATGAGGTTACATATCTGTTGATAAAGAAAAGCGAAAAATCTGTCTCCAGGACAACTAGCACTCTTTATTTTTCATTATGATGCTTTGTGTTCTGATGCTATGAATGTTAAAAAAAGGAGGAAAGAAAGAAAAGAAAATGAAAAATAGGAAAGGGAAAGGAGAAGTAAAGATAGGGAAAAAAAAGAAATATATGATATTTATAGTTCCTAGTATAAACTAAAGCAAGCATCTAATAAATGTTAATTTATTTCTGAATTTAAAATTTAAATTTCATGTTTATTTTTATGCCAATGTATAGTCTTTATAAATATCAAGTGCTTGGAAAATAAAACTGAATTTTAAAAACAGATTCTAATCCTACCTCTGTTTAAATACATATCTATATTCCTCCAAGGTTTAGTCTATATCCAGATGGATCACTCCAAAAGTCAATGTGAAAAGCATAAATTTTTTAAATGAGCAGGGATAATATATGTGTAAATAATGTTTGATTTTTTTAAATGATGTAATAATATAAATTTAAGCTTCAAATATAGAGTACTCCTGAAAAATTGCTACCCAAATTATAGATACTCTCATGAGTAATACTAATAATAAGTTTTCTTTTGAAATCCTTTTCTAATTCCCTGAATTAAGCATATTTATTCTATGACCCATTGCTTGGCAGATGGTATTTTTTAAATTATATGACAATAAACTTTCCCCATGTATGGACACAATATTCCTGACAAATATCACTTTTTAAGAATAACAGGACATAAAGTATGGGACATGTATGAGCTATTTATGGTTTTTCTGGTATAATTGTTAGTTTACAGAATGTCTGTTCTGAAGAAAGATGCCTGTACTATAGGTGTTACAAAGTTTATTCTATTAATTTGTTGCTAGCCCATGCCTCCTTAGATAGAGAACTTGAGAAAATGAAAGACAGATGATTCCCAAGTGGTGCAAATTATAGCATGAGTCCTTAAAAGACTGCAAGTGATTCCTTTATCTGCCTCCCTTGCCCAAAGGGGCATATTAGAGAGTAGATAATTACCTTATGAACTCATGTTGTATACACAGATGGATTGGTTAATATGAAAAAAAATTGCATTAATGGCCTGTGAAATGCAGATGAAGTAATTATTTAGATAGCTCCATCAAAACACAAACTCATTCTGATCTCGAAAATTCAAATGAGTCTAAGGAACATGTGGTGTGCCCCAGTAATTTTGGCATAAACATTTCACTTCAAGTCATATGAGTTAAGATACAAGCATAATTTGTTACTTCAAATAACTATTAATCCACTTGCTACGTGAATTAACATATTTTTGTTTCAGCATTCAGTAGCGTTTAATCAGACAGGAAGATCTCATCGTCATCTGGTAATCTCCAGCTAACTGCATGTTTTAGGTGATCAGAAAGTACGTGGTTGAAAAATACGTACTTTTGTCAAAATCAAGGTCTCATAGGTAAAGGGAGTTTGTAGAAAATATTATCATGAATATTGATGAACTGAACTCTCCCACTGAGCTATATCCCCAGTCTTTTTTATTTTTAATTTTGAGATGCGGGTCTCTCTAAATTGCCAAGGTTGGCCTCAAACTAGCCAATCTTCTTGCCTTAGCCACCAGAGTTGTTGGGATTGCAGGTATGAGTCCTTGTACCCAGCTTATTTTATTTTTGCCTGTCTTGATAAATATATATTTAGTGTACAAGATTTTGCAAATTTGTTTGTTTGTTTGTTTGTTTGGTTTGGTTTGGTGATCCTTAAGAGAACATCTTTTTAGGTCTGGGGACAGACCAAGAAAGTGGAATTGAATGGAGATGATAGAAGTACAAGGTGATGGATATGGAGATTACCCTGAGTCAGTCACTATCCCATATTAGAAAATATACATATATGAGTCAAAACATTAAACTGTCCTTTATAGATAGGCACAAATTGTGTGTCAAAGAAATACAATAAAATATTACAAAAAATAGAAGTAGAGCAAAAAGATGCCTTAGTAGACATGAAGACTAGGCATGGGTGGTATTTTTACTAGGAAATTGGAAAAAAACAGGTCATTAGGTAAAATCCAAGGAAATCAGAAAAAAATGTGCACTTTAGTTAATAGTAGTATATAGCTATTAATTAATTTAATTTGATAGGTGAAATATAATCACATAAAAAGTTAACATTAGGTTCTGGTGAGGATGCGGGGAAAAAGGTACACTCATACATTGCCGGTGGGACTGAAAATTGGTGCAGCCAATTTGGAAAGCAGTATGGAGATTCCTCGGAAGGCTGGGAATGGAACCACCATTTGACCCAGCTATTCCCCTTCTCGGACTATACTCAAAAGACCTAAGAAGAGCATACTACAGGGACACAGCCACATCAATGTTTATAGTAGCACAATTCACAATAGCTAGAATGTGGAACCAACCTAGATGCCCTTCAATAGATGAATGGATTAAAAAATATGGCATTTATACACAATAGAATATTACTCAGCACTAAAAAATAATAAAATCATGGCATTTGCAGGCAAATGGATGGCATTAGAGCAGATTATGCTAAGTGAAGTTAGCCAATCCCTAAAAAACAAATGCCAAAAGTCTTCTCTGATATAAGGGGGGTGACTCAAAATTGGATAGAGAGGAAGAGCATGAGAAGAAGACTACCACTAAATAGGGAAGAGAGGTGGGAGGGAAAAAGTGGGAGAAGATAGAAGGAGAACCTCATTGTTATACAGAATACATATATGATGTTGTAATGAGAAAAAGAAAAAAAAGTGTGTCACATTAGATTGTATAGAGAAAAAGGATGAGAGAGGAGGGGAGGAGTAGGGAGGATAGGAAGGGCAGCAGAATAGAATAGACAATATGATTGATGTATGTACATTCCATGTATGTATTATATGACAAAATACATTCTGCTGTCATGTATGACTAAAAAAATAAATAAATAAAAAAATTTTTAAAAAAGTTAACATTAGGGGCTGGGGCTGGGGCTCAGCGGTGGTGCATTTGCCTGGCATGTGTGAGTCACTGGGTTTCATTCTTAGCACCACATATAAATAAATAATATAAAGGTCTAACTACTATATACACACAGACACACATACACACACACACACATAATTATTTTTAAAAAGTTAACATTAGAGGGAATTCAATGTGGGGTTTGTGCGAACATTCTGTATAACATTCCCAACTTTTCTGTAAACCTAAGACTAAGTAAAAACTTTATTTAAGCAATTAGTTGACAGATGCCTACAAATTAATACTAAAAATCTTTTTGAAAAAATTGATAAGAAATTATCACTTTTTAATTTTTATTTATTCTTTTTATTTATACATGATAGTAGAATCTATTTATATTTATACAAGCATGGAATATATCTTATTCTAATTTGGATCTCAGTCTTGTGGATATATACTATGTTGAGATAGTATGGACATGAGAAAGTTGTGTAAGATTCTTAGTTAAATGCTTCTATCATTCTTATAAAATTACTATCATATCTATATACCAAGTTGTAGGCCAAAAAACTAAAACATTGATTATTAAAAAAATAAGTATTGCTATTTAAAGAGTTCTAATTGAGTATTTTTAAAGACTTAATGTATTAGAAAGAAAAATGACAAAATATTACTATAAAAATATTTTAGACCTCTGCCTAAACAGGGAGAAGCATTATATAATCCTATTAAATGTTTAAAATATATAAAGGGATCTAGTGAATTTATATTTTAAAATTAAGCGTTCAAAGATAACTAAGAAAAAGATATAAAGATTATCCCTGTGGTAAACAACAACAACAAAAAAAATAGAGAACAACATTGAAGATAATAATTTTTAAGCAAAACATTAAGCACAGTGCCCTTTGAAATGTATAATCTCAGTAAGTTTTGGTTAAATATATACATTCTGTGTGTGTAAAAAATAGTAAACATTGGAAATAGTAATAAGATGAAAGCCAAATGACTAAGCTCGTATGGTGGTAGCAGCAAAAATATTTTTGAATAACAATCTGAGATAACAGTAATCAAGTTATTAAAAATGACCATTTTCCTTGACCGAGTCATATAATTTCTGGGAACATATTTATCTATAATGTATCTACCTATAACTGTACAGAAGTACAGATCTATAGAAATTCATGAACTATACCTAAGCGTTTGTCTAAATTTTCAAGGACTTTAAAGAATACGATTGAGGGACTAAAGATATAGTTCAGTGAAAGAATGTCGGCCTAGCAAGCACAAGGTCCTGGGATATATTCCTAGCACTGAAAACAAAACAAAACAAACAAACAAACAAAAAAACAAGAAGAAGCACGATTGGAAAATTGTTCATGAAGAGGTCTGGAGAAAAGTTATGTGGATAAATCTCTCCAAATATACAGCTAATTTGAAGATATTTGTATCACATATGAATTATCACCAAAAAATGACTTTAGCAGAAAAGATTTTAATAAACCAGTAGATTGGATGACCCTTCCTATGGACTCCAATCCATCTCTTTCCCCAGCAACTCCTGTTATTTCCCAATAAGTGCTTGAACACGTTGACAACAGGGAGGTTATGCATGGGCTCAGCAACACATACTTTCAGTCAGTGACACTGATCTGGCTACATCTAGTCATGCAATGGAAACCAACACAATGCCCATGAAGTGGTAAGGTTTCCATAGGAGCATAAACCAATTGAGCCATATCCATAAGAAAAGGAGTAGTAATTCATATTGAAATAGATGTCAATACTTTTCAGTTTATGGTGGGATTATGTCCTGACAAGCCCACCTTAAATTGAAAATATTGTAAATCTAGAATGCATTTAACATACCTAACATACCAAACATAATAGCTTACCAAGATACAGTATTTTTACCCTCATGAAGCCGTGACTGATAGGGAGCTGCAACTTGTTCCCATTGCCTGACCTCAAGAGAGAGTCTTGTAGTGTATATCACTAGCCTAAGTAAAGATCAAAATAGAAACTTGAAGTATAGTTTCTACTGAATGCTTATTACTTTTGCTTTATTGTAAAATTTAAAGGTCATTAAATTGAATCATCATAAATCAGGGACTATCTGTAGTTATGCTGGATATGGATTTTCCTTCCCTCACAATTATGCCTCTGCCAAAGGTATCATATTTGAATTTACAGAATGACTTACACACTAATAGGATTTTCCAAAAAACATTACTTCTAACCAAGAAATTAATTTTCTAGTAACCAAAGAATGACGGTAGTTCCATGCTCAAAGAGTTGATGATCTTTCTAAGAATCATACTGCTGACCTCCAAGTCTGTACTAGTCTTCTATTTCTGGATAACAAATTACTTGAAATTTTGTGGTGATTTACTCAGTTTCTCATGAGTCTGCAGTTGGCTGGAATGTGATCTCATCTGAAGACTGAACTAGTGGTTTGTGTTTCCAGGGTCCACATGTGGTTATTTTCAGGCATTGGTCTCTTGTCACATGGGCCTTTCCAGGGGCCTTAAACATGTTAACTGGCTTCCTCCATGACAAATTATTTGAGAGTGAGTACATTCAAGACAGAAGACTTATAAATTTTTATAACCCAATGTTGAGTGTGCCATACCATAAATTCTGTAATATTCAGATGGTTTATGTGAATTCCAGGCACTAAATCTAGGGAATTCCACAGAGTGTGACTTCAAGCAGTCACAGTCACTGAGAGCATTTTGGATACTGCTTACCAGTAAATGAAAAAGTAAATTAAAATAATCCTTTTATCACTATCTCTAATGCCACTATGTAATGTTAAAGATTTGAAATTCAAATAACGAAGAAAGAAATTCATATGTTAAAGTGCAAGATAAGAATTTCTTGAAATAGTTATGTTTACCACCAATTATAATAGAAAGTTCTTATAAAATGATCTGAAATAGATAGTAACACTGGCAATACTTAATACTAATTAATATTTCCTAGCTATAAAAAATTTTGTCTCAAATATATGAAGTTAGATTAAGAGCCATTATAACATGACAGTGTAACTCCACATCAGGTTCAGCCACAAGAATAAGATCAAATGTATGTATAATATGTCAGAATACACTCTACTGTAATATATATCATTTTTAAAAAATGGGCAATGTTGATAAAATAAAATTTCAAAAGTAAAAAAAAAGAAAACTATTATAAAATGGACACGACTGAGGGATGACCATTGACAACTACTAAAACCATGTGATCACCAGTGTCAACAGGTTTTTAATGCTAATCATTTTGTTTTACACACAGAATCCACATTTTTACACTATAAGATTTCTTATTTGTATTTTGAAACCTGTATACAAGTAATTGGGTATTATTCATACTGCTACCTCAGATTCAAAATGGCAGACATAGTCATAAACATTCAACTATTTTATTCATTAAATATTGTCTTTGTTATCGCACAAAGAATCGTATAACAATGGAGAATTTGTTCCCTGCAACCTTTTTAGGATAATAAATCAAACCATCTGCCGTAATGTTTTTCTCTGCTTAGGAAATGATTGTTAACATATGGCAGCATCAAATGATTTTAATTTATCTTTCATTAAGCATGAAACAGCATGTCATCTCTTCAGTAGACTGGAGATTGTCTGCTTTTTTCATTATGAATCACTAATCAAAGAATATTGTCTACTGTCCTCCCAAACATTATGACAGAAAAATTCAAATTGCCTCTAAATATATGTAAAATTAGAAGATTTAAGGAATAACTTAATAGATAACATACTATTAGTTCAGATTTCAACACCAAAATTGTGATTAATAGAATTGGTTTTATAATCTTGAAAGAAGCCATGAAAAGCTGAAATCTTGTTCAAATAAGGCCTTGGAGGGACTAACTATATTACTTGCTATAAAAGTGAAAGAAAATTACATTTAACAAAATACAATTATATCAATCATTTTCTATTTGGATGATAAACAGAAAAAAAAAAAAACTCCACCCAATGATCTTGGCACTGTCAACTTCAACTCTGCATGATTGAATAGTATGAATGGGCTAGACGATGTGATTAAAAGCCTTTCTGAGCTCACATTTTATGGTTTGACATAATTTTTTGATTGATTAACATCAGGTTGTGCCCCACTGCAACTTCTCTGGTTTCTATGAAACATCTCTGAATATGGAAGATGAATATATTTATGGGTAAAGAATATTTAAATTAAGAAACCTCTACTAATCTAGGACATATCATTTAATCTAAAATGAAAATTTAAAACTAGCTGGCCCATAGTTCCCCCTTTTGACTTGAACTCACTAGCAAGCAAGTACAGTGATCTGAATATAAAAGAAACCTTTTGTGAGAAGAAGAAATAATTTCAAGAGGTAAGAAACAACTTTGTAAGTAAGAGTCAACGATAAATGATAACAATACATAACAGATCTAACAGGCCAAAATTATACAGTTTTGTTATATAAAAATAGTAATAAGATTACACATTATTTTATCTCTAATTCTTTTTTTAAAATATTTTTTAGTTGTCAATGGACTTTATTTATATGCAGTGCTAAGACTAGAACCCAGTGCCTCACACATGCTAGGCTAGATCGCTCTGCCACTAAGCCACAACCAGCCCCTCTAATTCTTTTATTACTTAAAATCAAGAAATATATAAAATGATCTATATTTTAATGAAAAGTTATCATGAAAATTCTGACCACATTTCTTTTTGGGGGGAGCAGGGGTGCTAGGGATTGAACTCAGAGATACTGAGCCATATCCCCAGCCCTATTTTGTATTATTTTAGAGACAGGCTCTCCCTGAGTTGCTTAGCACCGCACCTTTGCTGAGGCTGGCTGTGAACTTGTGATTCTCCTGCCTAAGCCTCTGAGCCGCTGGAATTATAGGCATGCACTACTGTGCCTCGCCTTAATGGAGCAAAATTACAAATTTAATAATGAAGGATTGTATGTAACCTAACCAACACATAATTATTTGTACTTCAGAATATATTTATTACTTCAAAGATCAGATTTGAACATAAAAGTGCCAACAACCTCATATATTGTTTGTATTTTTTAAAATAGAAAATTCTACTTAGGCCTACAATTGAATGACTAATGCTTGGAACTTGATAAGACAGTAATACTGCTATAATGCTTATAACATCTGTAATATTCCTAACACCCTAAGAATGGTACCTAAACCCCTCTTACTTATTCAACTTGAAGGAATTTTGGTTTCAAGGACCTTTTGATGAATCAATATAAATAACTTCCTTTGAATATTTGGCACAGAGTAGCACACATGAAGAATACTCTATCCCTAGTAGTTTCTTTGTAGACCCTTTTGTGTCTTCTAGGTATAGGATCATATCATCTGCAAATAGTGATAATTTAAGTTCTTCTTTTCCTATCTTTTTTGTCTGTCTAATTGCTCTGGCCAGTATTTTGAGAACTATATTGAATAGAAGTGGTGAGAGAGGGCATCCCTGTCTTGTTCCAGAATTTAGAGGGAATGCCTTCAGTTTTTTACCATTTAGAATGATGCTAGCCTAAGGCTTTGCATATATAGCTTTTACAATTTTGAGGTAAGTTCCTGTTATCCCTAGTTTTTCTAATGTTTTGTACATAAAGGGATGCTGTACTTTGTCAAATGCTTTTTCTGCGTCTATCGAGATGATCATATGGTTCTTATCTTGAAGTCTATTGATGTGGTGAATAACGCTTATTGATTTCCGTATATTGAACCAGCCTTGCATCCCAGGGATGAATCCTACTTGATCGTGGTGCACGATCTATTTGATATGTTTTTGTATACGATTTGCCAGAATTTTAATTCAGCAAAGTGGCAGGATATAAAATCAACATGCATAAATCAAAGGCATTCCTGTATATCAGCAACAAATCTTCTGAACTGGAAATGAGGAAAACCACTCCATTCACAATATTCTCAAATAAAATAAAATACTTGGGAATCAACCTAACAAAAGAGGTGAAAGATTTATACAATGAAAACTACAGACCCCTAAAGAGAGAAATAGAAGAAGATCTTAGAAGATGGAAAAATATACCCTGTTCATGGATAGGCAGAACTAACATCATCAAAATGGCGATATTACCAAAAGTTCTCTATAGGTTCAATGCAATGCCAGTCAAAATCCCTATGGCATTTCTTGTGGAAATAGATAAAGCAGTCATGAAATTCATATGGAAAAATAAAAGACCCAGAATAGCAAAAGCAATTCTAAGCAGGAAGTGTGAATCAGGAGGTGTAGCGATACCAGATTTCAAACTGTACTACAAAGCAATAGTAAAAAAACAGCATGGTACTGGTACCAAAACAGGCGGGTGGACCAATGGTATAGAATAGAGGACACAGAAACCAATCCACAAAATTACAATTATCTTATATCTAAAAGCATGCAATGGAGGAAGGATAGCATCTTCAACAAATGGTGCTGGGAAAACTGGAAATCCATATTAAAGGGGCTAAAAGCATGCAATGGAGGAAGGATAGCATCTTCAACAAATGGTGCTGGGAAAACTGGAAATCCATATGCAACAAAATGAAACTGAATCCCCTCCTCTCACCATGCACAAAAATTAACTCAAAATGGATCAAGGACGTTGATATCAAATCAGAGACTATGCGTCTGATAGAAGAAAAAGTTGGTTCCGATCTACATATTGTGGGGTCGGCCTCCAAATTCCTTAATAGGACACCCATAGCACAAGAGTTAATAACAAGAATCAACAAATGGGACTTACTTAAACTAAAAAGTTTTTTTCTCAGCAAGAGAAACAATAAGAGAGGTAAACAGGGAGCCTACATCATGGGAACAAATTTTTAGTCCGCACACTTCAGATAGAGCCCTAATATCCAGAGTATACAAAGAACTCAAAAAATTAAACAATAAGAAAAGAAATAACCCAATCAACAAATGGGCCAAAGACCTGAACAGACACTTCTCAGAGGAGGACATACAATCAATCAACAAGTACATGAAAAAATGCTCACCATCTCTAGCAGTCAGAGAAATGCAAATCAAAACCACCCTAAGATACCATCTCACTCCAGTAAGATTGGCAGCCATTATGAAGTCAAACAACAACAAGTGCTGGCGAGGATGTGGGGAAAAGGGTACTCTTGTACATTGCTGGTGGGACTGCAAATTGTTGCGGCCAATATGGAAAGCAGTATGGAGATTCCTGGGAATGCTGGGAATGGAACCACCATTTGACCCAGCTATTCCCCTTCTCGAATTATTCCCTAAAGACCTTAAAAGAGCATACTATAGGGATACTGCTACATTGATGTTCATAGCAGCACAATTCACAATAGCTAGACTGTGGAACCAACCTAGATGCCCTTCAAGAGATGAATGGATAAAAAAAAATGTGGCATTTATACACAATGGAGTACTACATGGCACTAAGAAATGACAAAATCATGGCGTTTGCAGGGAAATGGATGGCATTAGAGTAGATTGTGCTAAGTGAAGCTAGTCAATCCCTAAAAAACAAATGCCAAATGTCTTCTTTGATATAATGAGAGCAACTAAGAACAGAGCATGGAGGAAGAGCAGGAGGAAAAGATTAACATTAAACAGAGTCATGAGGTGGGAGGGAAAGGGAGAGAGAAGGGAAATTGCATGGAAATGGAAGGAGACCCTCATTGTTATACAAAATTACATATAAGAGGTTGTGAGGGGAATGGGAAAAAAATAAGGAGAGAAATGAATTACAGTAGATGGGGTAGAGAGAGAAGATGGGAGGGGAGGGGAGGGGGGATAGTAGAGGATAGGAAAGGTACCAGAATACAACAGTTACTATTATGGCATTATGTAAAAATGTGGATGTGTAACCGATGTGATTCTGCAATCTTTGTAATGTTTTGAATAACCAATTTAAAAAAGGAAAAAAAATACTCTATCCAAATTCAGTCTGAAAGTCATACATTATATTTAAGTCATGAGGTGGAATAAATAGATTATATGTACATGTTAGAAACTCCAAAGCCCAGAGTTGCTAGCAGATATGATTAATGAAACTGGTAAGAAAATTATTTTGGGAATTCTTAGAAATCGTGAAAACCAGAGAGTAAGTATGTAACTAGTTAGGAGCCTTTTAAAAAATGTTTTTGCCATTCAGGAAGGCGTGTCTGCATTGCTACATCTTCAGATATTTAAATAGAAGCCAGAAGTGTAGATTTTGTATAAAATTTCATGATCATTAAGGCTTGGTAAAAGCCAAACCAAATAGTCTGTGAACAGATTTTCATGGTTTGTGTTTACTTTTGAGGAAAGGTGATTGTAAAGAAGTAGAGAACTGCTGCAGAATTGCCTGGTACTTGTTTAAAATGCATAATCCCAACCCCATCCACCATAGATTCTGAATCAGCAGGTCTGAATTAGGTTCTAACATATATTTTGGAAAAGCTTTAGAAAACTGGTATATGCTGTGTATTCTAAAAATCTGAAAATAAAAGGAAACAGAAAGGGCAAATGTTAAGTAGCAGGACTTTACTGTAAAGGATTATTAAAGGGTCACATTCTTCGGTAAAATCATCTGATTTCTAGTTTAGTAACTTCAGCTTAGACATGGTCTGTAGCAAAACACATCTTAGTCCTGAGCCTGGCCTGGTCCTATAACTAGTTGCAATGGTCTTAAGACATACCACTTAGGATGCTTTATCATTACTGACGTTTAAGAAAAGGAACTGTGGATGTGGCTCAGCACAGATTCCTTGCCTAGTATGTGCAGCTCTGGGATTGATCTTCAACAACACAAAAAAAATAAACAGACAAGGTAGTTAAGCACAAAAATATTCATCTTAGAAATAAGCCAAGAGTCATGAGAGAGTATGTCTCTGCAAGTGCAAACACTGCTCTGTTTTAGGAACAGATTAATGTAACTGATAATATCTATGGAAGTGACGTGGGACTCTGTGGGACCAGCATTTTATTGTATTTTGACTGCAGAATTAAGTTAGCCATGGAATAACCACATTACTCTCAGAAGCAGGGGAGTGCAGTGAGATGAATAGTGGATTCGCATCCTAATCTCCTGCTGTGAGAACCTTTCTCCACTCACAGTCCCCCAAAGCTCATCTTTTAAATAATCAGTTCCCTGTATGTGCCAGCAAGTCCAGAGCCACCTCTAATTTTAAATTGCCTTTTAAATACACAACCAAGCACTACATTTATTCAGACAAATGAGGATGAAGATCCCTCTGTGTCTTCACGGATTTCACTGATTTGTTTTGTTTTGTTTTGTGTGTGTGTGTATGTACGTATTCAATAGACAATTAAAAATTCAGAGCTGACTTAATTTTTTTAAACCTTAACAGATACATGAATACATGCTCATTGTAAAAACCCCAAAATGTGCAAGAGCATATTGACTACATGCTTTGCTACTTCTCCTTCCTGGCTTCACTACAATAGTCAAAGTTAATGGTTGATTTAATTCTTCTGAGACATTTCTACATGCACAAATATACACATTTTAGATGGAAGTCTGAATAAACGGAATTGGTCCAAGTTATCAAACATTTATTCACTTGGCAGTGTACCTAGAAGATCCTTCCAATTCAATACAATGTACTACATAAACCCGCCTTTCATTTTAACCCATGCAAAATCTTCTGTATTCATCTGTATCATAATTTGTATAATTACTTCTTATTGGTAGATATTTAGGTTGCCAACCATGAACATCCAGGATCCTGCTGATTTGACTTTGCTTTCAAGTCTCTCTCAGAATTCTGTTCCAAATACTGAAACTATTCCCTTGAGTTATTCCTTCTCTAAAACCCCAACCAACTGAAGTTCTGTGATTTCCATCACATCAGTGGTGGTACAACTATTAAGAATTCAATCTCTGGGGACTGAAATGGAGCAAATTATTTTCCATTCATGTATGATAATATCAAAATGAACCCCACTAATATGTGTAACTAGACTGTACTAATAAAAACATTTAAAAAGTATGTCAATATTTATTCTCTCTTGAGATTAAGCAGGACATGTTCATGAAGTTGATGATGTCATGTGAGAACTAAATTTTACTTCATTTATAAAGATGAACGTGGACAATATGGGTATGCTGCCAAGTTTGGATTTTATTGGGTGAAATATATGGAAGAAAATTATGTTTAAATTGTTGGGACTGTCTCCTATATTGTATATTTTCTGACCAATATATTGGCATCATTTTGTTAAGTTTTGTATCTGCACTGAGAGTCCCAAATAGTAGATCCAAAGTCATGTTTTGTTTTATTAGGGTTCTATTCCTTAAGATTAGAGGTAATAATTTCGCATACACTTAGAAAGACTTCTAAATAGTCTTCAGGTTTGCTTTGTTAGTCTTTTTTTTCTTTTTCCTCTAGCTGCCAGGAAGTCCACAAACCTCTTCCCCAGCCTCTGTTGTTAAAAACAATTAGTAATAAGTTAATTCCAGTGCTTCCATAAGACATCTTTGTATTTCCTATCCATCAGGATTCAGCAAAAAAATACTTTTTTCAATTGTGGATTAAAAGTATAAAAATACAGGCAAATAGATGTATTTTGTAGCAAAATATTCTGTGGTCTATTTTCATCATAAGAGTGGTGATGAGAACTGTAGCAGGCTTCCCTTTTCTGCCTGGTTGCTCAAGCAGACAATTACCTGTGTCCTACTTCAGAGCCTACCTGCTGCAGGCTGATCCATGACCTCCATCTCCAACCTATCATTCCACAGGACTGAGCAGCAGTGGTGATATCCCCATGTCTCCTGGCTTCACAGCAGTTCTTTGATTGTATACAAACTAAGTGAGTTTTTCAAATTAGGCTAAAAGGTTTCCCAAATATTCAATTCTAATTTTCCCTTTAGATATTGTCCCAATTTTCTCCTTTCTTTTTCACAAAGTTACAAAAGAAGCAAACTAGACCACTGCCTCCATTTTCTCACCACCTACTCTTTCCTTAAATACACAAATCTAGTTTCCCTCCCTATATTCTAGACAAACTATGCTGAACTCCAGTGGTTTAAAATGGAGTTCCTTTTATAATTTTAGTTTTAGAATATATAAGCATTGTGGGAAAACCTGTAAAAGATATTGGATTATAAACACAATAATTAATATCCTTAAAGAGATAAATACTGTGGGTTTATTTGTATGTGTGTGTGTGTGTGTATATTATATATATATATATATATATATATATATATATATATATATATAATAGAATACATACATACATACATACATACATATGCCCACACTGTGCTTATCATTAGAACATGAACATTTTCCTTTGCCATTAAAATTTCTTGAAAAATATTTTCAAATTTTGCACTAATTTCATTATTACTAGTTGCTTCTTGGTTTCTAACTGCTTGCTTTGAGAGGAAATTTTGTAATAAATATTTAATCATATATCTGACTATATATCTGATATTTTTTAATCAGATGAATTTAAGAAAGTAGACTGATTTGTGTTAAAGAATATTGACAATTTTAAAGATCCTAGTGAAAGTTGTCAAAATTGTGCCGGGAAAAATAATTTAGACTCTGATAACATTCTGTCAGTGTACATTTCGAAATTCCCATAAGTATTATTTTTTCTTTCAATTTTTAATTCTTTCAATACTGGGGATGGAACCCAGGACTTCAGTCATAATGCTAGGCAAGTGCTCTACCACTGAGCTACATCCCCAACTCTTTGACTCCCTTAAGTATTGTCTATGTTTTTAACTTTGTTAATCTGATAGATAAAAATAGTTATTGTAGCTTGTCTTATTTGAACAGCTAATGGAGTTAGTATGTTCATTAGCAATTGGTTTTTGTGTGTTAATTGTGTTTTCATGTAACATGGAAACAAATATTTTCCCCAGTTTTTATTTATGATGATTCTGAAAGAATAAATTTTCAACATGTATGGAAAGACTTCCAAGGTAATGTCTTTCATGTCTCTGAATATTTACCTGGATAATCACCATATTCTCCTCATTGCTTTTTCCTTTACTCTTTTCATCTTCATATTGTCAGTTAACCTGTGCAACATGGGGCAAGATAATTCCGAAGCCTCAAGGGAAAATGACGTATACAGGAGTAACTGTAAGGAGTAAATAATATTTTGAAGGACTCAGCAGTCTATAACCCACTCAATTCCGGTTAAAATTTGTAGTTTTTGGTTTATATAGCTTTTGCATATTTATTATTAAATTAATTGCTTGTTTTGCACTTTGCTTTTAGTAAATTTTTGAAACCATTGTAATTTACTACTGGTGCTAAAACAAAGCTATTAATCTGAGGTATTTTAAGTTTTTTTTTTTAATTTAATTTAATTTATTTATTTTGTGGCTCTTGGTATCAAATCCAGGAACTTCCATACACTGTCCAGGTTCTCTACCCTTGGCCCCTTAATTTGAGTATTTTATCACAAAGCCAGTCACAATAAACATTAATTCTATAGTTTTCAAGTTGGGCTTTTTAGATAGATGACTCTATTGTCTAAAAATAAAGTCAATTTGTTTCTTTTCCATTATTGTTTGTCATATAAAATGCTTTGAGTCTAATTATGCTGGGTCTACTTCTTAACAAGTGTTCAATGATTGTTGTTATAATGAGCATCCTTGACATGTACTTTTTTACCTCTGAAATTGCCTCTGGAGTCTAATCACTGAATTTAAATAGAACAATTAAATTGAGACTTTTGTAGCAGTCTTTTTACTAATCATATTAAAGATTCACGTTTTTTAAAGAATTTTAATTAAGAGTCAATATATTTCAGTTTTTTTTCAGATTTGTAGAGTTTATATTGTTTTTCAAAGATCTCCCAATGTTAATACATATCTCAATTCCTGGAGTGAACTCTACTTAGATGCTAAAGATATTTTTCTTTTCATGAATTATTAATTTTATCCTGGTATTGTATTTAGGATTCTCACTTAAATTTATTTTGTTGTGTGGTTTTTATTTTTAACCATATTTGTTATATGTTTCTTTTTTTCTTAATTTCATAAAACAAATTAAGTAGTGTGTGTTTCATTTTCCTTAACATTTGTAACATATTTTAGGAAATAATTTTATTACTAAAACTAAAAATATTCCCCCCATAATGTATGTCAATATGGCCCCTATTTGCACATAGTTCTTAACATTTTCTGTTTCTTCTTCATTTATTGAACAAGGAAATATGTTTTCCTTTCTTGAATGCTATTTTTTTTTTCTGAAGATTTTTACTTTCATTGAGAACATAATGGTAATATTTTACACATTTAATAGTGTCCACTTTAATATTAAAATCAGTAAACTCTACTTATCTATTGCTTTTTTACTTTTTGCATAGATTTTTATCTGTTCACTGGATCTGAGTTTTCCTGTCACACTTGGAAAAAAAAAAGTCTATTGATTTATCTACCAATAATCAATTCTTAAGTTTTTCTATTTCTAATAAACTTATTTTTTTAATCTTTTTGGAAATTGATATTTAAGGGTCCTCAATAATTATGTAATCTCCAGACTACCAATCTTCTGATTTCCGAAGACCTTCCTTTTATTTGTTGATTCTGTCTCAGCTGACTCTCTGTGGTGAGACCCTCCTAGTTTTTATCTACTTTCACTCCTCTTCCTCTTAGTGCAAAGATCTCTTTCCCCTTCCCAGTCCTTAATGTGGGTCTTTCCATAAGTAGCCTATAGTCATCTGCTTTGTAGATTTCATTCAATCTCACCCAATCACTATAAAAGTCAAAACACCTACATCTTCAAATAGACATTGTTAAGCCCTGTTGAACATTTCCATTAAAAAGTTGAAATCATAAACTTCTCAAAAACAATTCTTGTTGTGACTTCCCGATTGCTAGTATGTATCATTTCTGTTACTTCTAAGTCCTTCTATCTTGAAGTTATCCAAATCCTCATGCACTCGCTGAGCTTCAGGAATGAATCCAATCTCATATTTATAATTCACTAGATCTCATCTAAGCATCTGCCTTGGTGCCAGTTCTCTCTATCTGACATCACTAAAGCTTGCAGGCAGCCTGGAGATTAAGTTAACCTTCAATCAGAAAGGTTTCAGTCTCTCCTAAATTTATAAGTGATTTTTATAGGCTCCTCTTTCTTCTTTTCAATGAAAACCTGTAGATAAACTATGTTGGAATATCAATGGTAAAAACTGCTTTTATGTCTCTGACAGACACTGGAGGTTTTAATTCAGTAACTTTTTTTTTCTCAAAGGTGAAATTTTAGAACTTTTAGGTAACTCTGGAACAAGTTTTCAAGAAAACCTCATTACATCTTTACATATGCCTTTCCCCCAAAGAAAAGTACAAAATTTGGAAGATAATATTAGTAAGGATTTTTGTGTGTGTCAGAGTTGAAATACATATATATATGTCTATATTGGCAGAGTTGAAATACATAATATATATTTTGTAACAACTTGTATTTTCTCTGAGGGACTTGAATTACTTTTATATGTCGGAGGATATCTTGCCTTCCTTAGTGTAATGACTTTTGGTATTATAGGACAAAGAACATTGATCTTGATACCAGAAACATGTTATTTATTACATGTAAATTTAAGCTTTCTAATTTAAAGTGTAATTGGACATTTATTTGTTTTCTTTTACCTCCTTATTTCTACATTGGTTGAAGGAATAAGAATGTTTATTTCACATAAATATAAATGAAGTAGCAAATTTACCTTGACATGGTAAAAACTAAAGAAATGTTGGTGTTCTCACTTAACATCAGAAGGAAGAAATATTGGCACATATTTCTGTGGGTTCTGAGTTTAACTAAGAATGATCATTTTTGTGGTAACTCTGTCATGTACATGTTGATATTGCTTAATTTCTTTTATGCCAGTGTCAGATATAAATGGTTCTGATGACCTTTTTCCTTTTTTTTCCCCCAGACAATCTGCTATGTGAACCTTTAGATAATAACATTTTGTAGAATCAGTGTGAGATTCAGATGGCAAAGCCTGAGGTCAAGACAGTAAACCACAAACCTAATTTAAATTCTTAACTTATTAAATTCAGTGAGACATTCTGGATACCAGCATAATGCTCTCAGTCTTTAGAGGAGGCTCTGAAAGGAGGTTTAGCAATTAAAAACAAATATACATTTAGTTCAGTGATACAGAAGTGGCATGAAAATTGATGGACCATTTCTACTTAATCTGGGCATTTAACTTTGTTAAGATGTTTGCAAAATTCAGTGATGTTTGCAAAAAAAATTTTAGGGCTAGTAATTACTTTTTTTTAGCTGGTGATGTCTTTTCATTTGCAAATTTGTTTCTGGGAAAGTTTGAATGTTGGCTTTTTGGAAATTGACTTTTTTTTGCAGCACAAAGGTCATTCTTAAATGTCACACATCATGTGGTGGTTGTTTGTGTTTCATATTTCTTTCTTTCTTTCTTTCTTTCTTTTTTTTTTTTTAAGTCTGGAAGGATATTTTATTCCAGGCTTGTTTTTGAGGTCAAACAAGTGTTCTGGGTTAATGGGAAATTTTGTTCTCTGAAACCACAGGGTTTGATCAAAACATAGAGCACTGTTACATAGAAAAATTAAGTTCTTGCATGATTCAGTTGTGACCTTTTTGAGTGATTAACAGATTGTCTGGTAAAGGAGTTCAATTCTTTCTCAGCCATTTACTAAGGAGAATTGAGTACTGTTATGAGAATTCTATTGTTTTATTAAAATTGGAGCAAAAAATCTTTATGGTCTGCAGAGGACATCAAAATTAATGCCTTTTTAGTTTCAGTAATTTATGGAATGAATATTAAAAATTTCTCTAACTTTTTTTCCATGCTTCTTCCATAATGAACCTATTGTGGCCAAGTACTCACATTTTTAAATGCTTCAATTAAAATGTAAATTCGTCTTATTCATGTTCAATAAAGAAAATTTCAGTAGAGGCAAAATTAAAAAGGCATCTGGTTGCCAAGGGTGAAAACATTAGTGAAGAAGCAGTATGATACATTATTCACCATGAAAGTATTTTCATTATATCCAACTCATGTTAATGACACTATAAGATTACCCTCTCTTTTTAGGGCATCTTAATATCAATTCACATTGTGAGTCTCTTAATTTAGCATGTTCTGCTTCCCATGGAGTATCAAATAAAACCTACAAAGCAGTTGGAAGCAACCTACAGCTGAGATTTTAATACCTTGAGCATACATTCACCTGATTCTATTGTAATTATATTTGGTCCTACCCACCAAGATTAACTCCATGAAGCTCTCTATTCCAATTAGAGAAGTAAACTATGCAGACTGGAGGAATATAAAATTCATTTTAGTTTAAAGGAATCTTTGTGATCCTACTAAGTATATGCCCTTGTACTTGAGAGTGTTATTTAGGTAGGCATCAATTAGACACAATTTTTTTTTCTTTTAAGTAGTGCTAGGGATTTAAGCCAGAGCCTCACACTTGCTAGGCAAGTGCATTTCCACTGAGTTGAGCTATTTCTCAGCTCTCTTTATTTTGACACTAGATCTCTCTAAGTTGACAAGGCTGGCCTGGAACTTGCAATCCTCCTGCCTCAGCCTTCTAAAACCTTGGGATTACAAGTATGCACTACAACATCTGGTTTATATGTGATTTTTTTGAATCCCAGACTCAACACATTTTAATGTGTGTAATGATAGCCAAGTAATACAACCTAGTGAAAGCTCATTATGTGAATACATAAGATAGGAATAATAATGGGACATAAATCATACAGAAAATGATTTTACTCTTTGAGTCAGTAGGATCACAAACTTGAGTATACTCAATGTATTTATTTACACTGAGTATAGTTCCTACCTCATTGGAAAGAATTCTAGCCATGTAGCAGAATGAGCTGATTTGGAGATACCCAGACCTGTTAAAACTCATAATAGTGCTGTATAAAAGTGTAATGACAGAAACAATAAGCCAAACCCAACAGAAAGGGATTTATTTTTTAAATTTCTGTACTTATTTTTTTAATTAAGGACCCAGGGACACTTTACCCCTGAGATATACCCCACTCCAATTTATTTATTCTTTTTAATTTTGATTGAGGGTCTCACTAAATTGCTAAGCCTTGCCTCAAACTTGAGATCTTTCTTTCTTAACTCCAGTCACTGGGGTTAAAGGTGTGGACCCCCATGCCTGGCCTGAAGGGGAAACTAAGAGTCATTAAATATAATTAATAGTCACAAAAAAGACAAAGGTCAAAAGACAAAATATGAAGGACAAGTTGGGGACTTTCAATTGTTTTAAACAGTTATAAACTGTTAGGGGATCTCAGTGCTAGTGTATGTGCAGGAGAGTGTCCTCAGTCTGTGTGGGTTTAGAGAAGTAAATCAATCCAACTTCATGAAGCCTGGATCCTGGAAGGACTGTCCCTTCAGTAAAAGAAGGTCTAGAGAAATACCACTCAAGAGTCTCTGAAAATAGTAAGAAGGAAGTTTGCCTTCTGTCTGAAGGCTTGAGTGAGGGAAAAATAAAATCCCTACCGAAAACAAAACAACAGCAACAACAATAACAAATACCAGCATATACAATGAAGGGTATGGACAGAATTTGTACTATCATTATGACACAATAAATAGCCAACACATTACTGTGGAAGGACCATTTACTTTGAGGCCTTATATGGAGTACACAGGGGAAAATTACGATGCAAGACGAACATTTTAAAGAATAAAATTCAATAAAACAAAACAAAAAAAACTATAGAAGAAATAAAAAAAATGTGTAGAGAAACCGGGAGTGAAACAAAGACAAATTAAAAATGAAAAATTAAAAAGCCTTAAACTATGAAAAGAGATACATTTAAAATGATTTTCTAATGACTAGAAATAATAAAAAAGAAAAAATGAAGTAATAAATAATAGAAAAATTCAGAAAAAAACATTGATTTGGAAAAATAAAACTACTAAAAAGCATATAATTACTGAAATTAAAAAATTCAAAAAAATTAATTAAAAGCTACAGTCTGTATATTATCAAAGAAAATGCTTGCAGATTGAGAGAAAATCACCTAGAATACAGTAAATATGATTGAGACGGTGATATTGTTTAATAATAATCTCTCCTCTTCCTTTTATTTTCTCTTTTTTCATTTCAAAGTATTTTCTATCACCTGTAAGACACATGATACAGTGGTAGTCAGATATTTCTAATCTTGTTAAGTTCCCTGTTTAGTAGGGTAGTGAATACAATTATTATATAAATAATAAACAAAACCCCGCAAATCACAAGTCTCGGTAAGTCCTTTGTAGGGAGTTATAGTTTCTTAGTGACAGCATAACTACTTATGTTTGATAGGTCGAACCTTTTAAAGGAGGTGAAATGGTAGCTTAGATAAGAAAAAGAAGAAGGAACCCAACATGCAGTGATCAGAAGTTTTCCAGTTAAGAACTCAATTAAGAAACTGAAGGAAGGCCAATGTGACTGAGGCATGGTGAGTGAAAGGGAAAAGGGAGTGGGACAGTCTTGGAGGTGCAAGGTAGGTCACATTACACAGGGCTCCTAGCAAGAGCCAGGAGGAGTTTGTATTTTATTTGAAATATTGGGAAGACATAAAAGGACTTTGAGGATGTTTACATGACCTGCCCTACCTTTTAAAGAATCTGTCCGCCTGCTATGTGGAGCAGGATCGTAAAAAGGAGCAGTCCAAGCGAGAGAGGTCAGTGGGATGTGGAGTAGAGCTGTAATGATAGAGATTATGAGGCATTGGCAGATTTGCAAAATATTTTGGATGGAGATATGATAGTAGTATAAAATTGATAGGAAGTGGAGTCAGGATAAAAGTAAGAATCGAATTCTAGATATGAGAGATAGATCCATGTAGGAATGTAATTGTTACACAGCCACTGCTTAAACAGTTCAAGGTATCAAAAGATGGGTACATTGAAAGTCTACCCATTTATTTGGATTCATCTCAAAATGGAAGAAAGCTCTTCCAATGTGTTTGACACATTTTAAACTCTTTTCTAATAAACCATATAGTTGATTTATTTCTAATCTTGTGCTTCATTCCAGTTTCTAAATATACCAAGACAAATATTGCTTTTTTTCTCTTAGGTTATCTTTTCCCCAAACCAAATATTCTTAGTTCTTTTTGCTCTTTTGTTTGTTTGTAAGCCCAAGAGAGATCTTTAATTTTTATTGGTTCTTTTTAGTTACACATGAGAGTAGAATCCACTTTGATAAAATTATACCAGTATGAATAATATCTTATTTTAATTAGGACCCCATTCTTGTGAATGTACACCATGGTGAGATTTACTTAGGTATTTTCATATATGTACACGGGAAAATTATGTCAGAATCATCTTACTGTCTTTCCTATTCCTATCTCCATCCCTTCCCTTCATTCCTCTTTGTCAAATTGACTGAGCCTTTCTCCTTCCCCTCCTCTCTTTATTATGATTTAGCTTTCACATATCAGTGAAAAAATTCAATTTTGGTTTTTTGGGATTGGCTTATTTCAGTCAGTGTAATAGTCTCCAGACCTAACCATTTACTGATACTGTCATAAAGTTATTCTTTATGACTAATAATCCATTGTTATATATACCACAATTTCTTTATCCATTCATTTGTTGAAGGGCACTTAGTTTGGCTCCATAGATCAGATA
This sequence comes from Callospermophilus lateralis, assembly GCF_048772815.1. NCBI lineage: Eukaryota > Metazoa > Chordata > Mammalia > Rodentia > Sciuridae > Callospermophilus > Callospermophilus lateralis. The sequence continues at coordinate 91,767,560 of NC_135310.1, read as the reverse complement.
TTGTGAATTGTGCTGCTACAGACATTGACATGGCTGCATCACTGTAGAATGCTGATTTTAAATCCTTTGGATATATGCCAAGGCGTGGGATAACTGAGTCAAATGGTTGTTCCATTCCTAGTTTTTTGAGCAATCTCTTTAATGCTTTCTAGAGTGGTTACATCAATTTTGCACTCCCACCAGCAATGTATGAGTGTGCCTTTTTTCCCCGTATCCAATCCACATCAATATTTACTATTGCTCTTATTCTTGATAATTTCCATTCTGACTGGAATGAGATGAAATCTTAGTGTAGTTTTAGCTAGAGATGTTGAACGTTTTTTCGTGTATTTGTTGACCATTCATATTTCTTTTGAGACAAGAATCTCTTAGTATGGCACTGTACTTACAATTTAACATTGAAGTCTGATTATTGGAACTTGCCCTAGATTTCTTATTAGATTCTATTCACCACAGTTCCTTATTCATTGGGAACTCAAAAAAATTAATAACCCTGCCACTTAATTGTAATTTTTGAGACAGTGCTCACTCCTCTTCTCTCTCCCTTTATGTTCTGAGCACACTTTTTTACACACATTTTACTTTTTAAATATGTCTCTTTAAAGAATGAAGCCTACAACTAAGTGCTAAGGAGTCCAAAAGTCCTGAATTCCATGCTAAAAAAATGCAATTAAAGTTTAAATGAGGTTTGGTAGAACTTTAATATTTATTTATTATTTTATTTTTATTACAGTGTTGGCTCCTTAGCTTTATTCCTCAAAAAACAACAACAATAACAATGTAACTACTTGAAAAAATACCTTAAACCAATTATATTTCAGATGGAAAGACACACTTGAGCACAATCCTATGGTAAAGAAAAGTAGAATACATAGATTTGAAGAAATATTATAATTAATTGGAAAATATCAAATAATTTTTAAACCTACAACATAAAAGTAAACATTTTTCCTTCAGAGAATCAAAATCATAATTATATTTTTCACTTTATTGGTAAAGTGAGTGAAGGGTAATGTTAGTAGTATCTTCTGTAAAAGTTTGGGTGACGGGGGAAAAAAACTCTAAACTGAAGTAGGGAAGGATCCAACACATAAGAGATTCCATCCTTAACCACCCTTGCCCATCACTGGTCACCAGCCTTATAGAAGCTCAGTCTTGGGAGAATGAGTCAACAGTTCAGGACTCCTTGCAGGGGTTTTACATGGTTCAGAAAGCACAAAAATCAGCTAAAGGACCATGATTAATGGATATTACCAATTTGAGCCACTCAAACTCCAAGATTATAATGTCAATGTATAATCTTATTGAGGTTATCAAGCTGTTCCCAAAGACTTAAGTCTTCTGAGGACAATCTTTATAACAAATTTCAACAAAGCACTTGGTTGAGCTACCAGATCATTTAGGTCCAAAAAATGTAATATCTTTGAGGGTGGGGTTGCATATGTTCCTGTCCTGCCACTTGCCAATGTATTTCAGCTCTATTATCAATAATTGTTTTGCATTTGACTTCTGGGGCTATTCTCTTTATTTTCTCTTGTCAATCTCAACATGAAATCAATTTTCCTTTTCTTTAATTCCCTCCTCTTTAAATAAATCTAACTGATGTTAAATATTCTTTTAATAAAAGTTGGCTGGAGTGGAGAGACATTATATTTCACAGTAGCATGGTATATATACTTATATTTAAATAGCACTCTTATTGATATTGGTTTTGTAATCTCTCCATAAAGAACCTATCACAGGATTGTGGATGTAGTCAGTGATAGAGCACTTGCCTAACATGTGGGAGGCCTGGGTTCAATCCTCAGCACCAATAAATACATAAACAAACAAACAAACGGTCAGAGTATTATCCTGAAGTCTTATACTCCCCCATTTCTCTGGACAGCTCTGTCTTTATTTTTCAGCTGTCCTCAATAAGCCTCACATTCTCTTTTACTCAGCCAAAGTAAACTTCAAATTATTTATTACCCTGTTATTAGCAAAATGATCTCTTTATTTTATAGCCTTCAGGTTTTCTAATCAAGCCTTTAGAGCCCATCTTTATGTAGCCTAAGTGGTCCATCAAAATGTTTTGATAATCCTAATACATCTTTCTATACTTTTTCTGCTCATCTTATTTTTACTTTGCTATGAATTTATTCAACAAATGATTATTTGAGGCAGTCTATGTTAGAAGCAGCTATCCTAAGGAAATGATGAACTTGTTTTCACAAATGCTAAGTTTGCTAATGGAATTTGTTGTTGGCCCTTACCACAGGTAGCCTGGAAGATGTGGATGGGCTTATGAGGAGGAGTGATGGGCAGCCACTGGCCTCAAAGCCATACCCAAATCTGTCAGTAGGATTTCTTAGGGAGAGAATTTTCCTGTAGAGGAACAAGAGTCACTAAGGCAAGGAAAGAGACAAGGAAAACAGTCAGAAGTTGCAAGAAAATTAAAATCCTGCCAGTGTAGAACGCCACAGGGAGATGGCTCTCAGAAGAGGTGGTAGGCTGGAGAAGAGCAGGAGGGTGTCAACTGCTGAAGCCATCAAAATGAACATGAATGTTTCTAAGAGGTAACTCACTTTCAAGAGAGCAGTTTCATTCAAGGAAGGAAGTTTAATGTCAGATCACTTGACATTATTGGGTGAATGAGAAACAAGAAACCAGAGGATAGTCTTGAAAACTCTGTCACAAGGAAGAGAATTGTTAAGAGAATGGAATGGAAAGCAATGTTTTGCTGTCACCCCTCAATAATCAGAAATCAGGAATTGAATTTTCCCAGCCTAGGGAAAATTCTTAGTGAGTATATAGGGGGCTCAAATGAAAATACAGCATGAGGCAACTCAGAATCTCAGCAACAGATATAAAATGAAACAAAGAAATGGAAAAGCTGGCTGAAGAGAAAAACACATTCCAGGTCCTCTGCTAAAGTGCCTGTCCTTGAACTGGAAGGGAACACAGAGTACCAAGTCAGTGGAACGAGGACCAACATCTAGACATACTGGCAAAATTTCAAAACTCTGAGGATGAAAAGAAAAATTCTAAACAGCATCTAGAAATAAATTCTCTTATAAGATTTCTCATGCACACCCTGAATACCAGGATTCAGGGAAAGCATCTTCAAAGTTTAGTAAGAAAAAGAATTATTGACCCTACATTTTTAGGCCTAGCCAAAATAATATAAAAGTGTGAGGAAGAGATAAATCAATTTTAGATGCATTCCCTACTGAAGGATATACTTGAGCAAAATGAAACATGAATCCAAGGAAGAGGAGAAACAAAGAAACCAAGAGATCTAGTAAGTCTAAAGCACTAAACACAGTGTTTAACATAGCTGTGTGGATGTAAATGACAATGATATAAAGGCAGAAAAAGGCACAGCATACCCAGTTTTGCCTTGATTTGGAAGAATATAGATGCGGATTAATTAAAGAGATTGAGAGATTAAAAGATATCTTATACGCATGTGTCAAGACTAGGTTATAATTTTTTTGTACAGTTTGAGGAGGATACCTAGAGTCAAACACATAACAATTGAAATTCCTATGACTGCAATATATATATATATATATATAAAGAAATAGCAAGAAAATAATGCTATAGAGATACTCTAATATAAGAGAAGAGATATAAATGGATTTAATTTCCTATAACTAGATGGGATTTAAAAAAATCCAACTCTGTGTGTGTGTGTGTGTGTGTGTGTGTGTGTGAGTGTGGTGTGCATTAGATACCTGCTTTTAAAAAAATGGCAGCAAAGGGTTCAAAAGAAAATATAGACAAAGATGAGGTAGACAAGTATACCGACAAAGCAGGAATGACATTAATATCAGACATCATGAAAAACAGCAGGAAAAGCATTAATCAGGATAAAAAGTGATACTGAATATTCATAAAATCAGACCAAGAATATATAACATTATCGTTTCCTATGCTACTTTTTAGTCAGGAAAAAAATTGGGAAAGATTTGTGATAAGTGATAATATCCATCAAAATTTAAATTGTGCTTCCTCACAGTAAAACCACATCAGAAATCTCTATGGTAGTAAAAGTTTGAAGCCAACATAAATGTCCAGCAATAGGAAAACAAGGGGGAATGATGTTTTAAAATTGGTTGTGCACACCTGTGAGTGTGTGTGTGTGTGTGTTTGGTTATTTTTCAAAAATGAAAATACTGAAAAAGCAAAGCTAGCCAATAGAAAGAGAAAAGTAAAATATTATTTTCTGAAGTATTGAGGACTGTATTAGCACAACAAAACTTAACTAAAAATAAAAGGAGAAAAAACTCTAAAGCTAACTTGAGACCACATTATTGTTTGTGTCCACAGTTTTAGTTGAAATGGTCCTCTTAGCCAAGTTATATTGAATAATATTGATAAGATATGTACTTAAATTAGTTTTATCTGAAGCAATCTCTGAAATGAAAGAATGAATTAAAAGTAATTCACCTGATAAATATATGTGTGACAGCTTATAATTAACCTTTTTGTAGGGCTTTCTAGTTAATTTAATATTCACGTAATAATTCATAAGCCTTAAGTATTAGATTGGAAAAGCACGAAATTTTCTCTTGCAAAAAGGAAAAATATATTTTTTTCTGTTATATTCTCTACAATATCTCAGTGCCTAGATCCCCTACAGAATATAATTGGTACTTATTTAATGTTTATTGAGTTTATGAAATTTATTTATTTTCAAATGCCTTTGAAACATCCTTTTTCTTAAAAAAAAAATTCCCTATCCAATTTGGATGCTTGTGTACTTAAGGATTAAGAAATCTGAGATGTCATGCATGGGAAATCTTGATTTAGTACTTGGATATGGATCAAGATAACGGTTAAACATTGATTGAGAAAATGATTTGAGGCAAACAAACAATGCTGTATGTTGCTGAGATTCAAGCGTGTAAATCTGTGTATAGGCAGGTTAATGGAGTTTGATCAGATTCTCTAAGTTATTAGTCTGTTGAGATAGGCCACAAGTTCATGAAACAATTTCTGACCTTAGAAAATAATGTAATATAATGTAATTTTGGAACTTAAAGAGACCTTAGGCATAATGGTCTCAGTGTCTCCATTTGCAAAAGAAACAGGTGCAGGAAACTTAAGGCATGATATTCTGAAACATGACCTGCAGTTCCTGATGAATGATTTATTTTTCTACTCCTTCACATGGAGCTTTAGCCCACTTGCCAGTTAAAATGGTCTTAACTCTCTTTAGAATGTGAAACACTGCTTTAGAAAGGCTAATCACTTTTATATGTTTCTAAAGAAGGCCATTTCAATAGTAATAATGATAATTTGTGAAAGTTAGAATATATACCAATTGATTATAAGAATAGTTCAAATCCTAGAAAAATACTGGAAATATTTTCCTTGATCTTAATTTGTCCCTGAAAAATAAGTCTTAAGGTGAAAGAAATTGTTAAGTTAGTGTTAGTTATTTTAGAAATGATTAGCACTATACATATGTCTTAGTAGAATCATTTTCATTACAAAAGTCAGTTTGGGTATTTATTTCAGTACCTATGTATAATTGATACTGCTTTACATTAAAACATTCTGTAATAAAGTGTAGAAATATAACAGTAGATAAATGACAAAACATTGACTAGAACTACTTCAGTATTTTGAGATTCACTAAAAAGTATATTACTATAAGAACATAATAGATAATGTAAAGACTATAAAAGATAGAAGAAAACCTTCTCTCTTAGATATAGTTTAAAAAGTAAACCTTGAGAAAAGCAAACATTGCAAGTCAATTGAATAAAATTAGAATGCAACAACGATGTATCAGATTTATCCAGGTAACAATGTTTGATGAAAAAGAAGATATTTCATGAATTGCATACAGTGTATTGATTTAGTTGGTTTTTTTTTTTGATTAACCATTTATCTAATCTTTAAGTCTTCAACTAAGATATAATATTTATTTTGTACTAATGATAAGTATATCATTAGTATAAAATAGAAGTACTATAAATAATATTAATTATTTTATGGAATATTTGAAAATTTTCTTGCAGTAAATGTGTATGTGTGTGTGTGTGTGTGTGTATGTGTGTGCGGGGGTGGTGGGGGGTGGTGGGGGGCAATGAGGTTGCTTTAGGTTAAAGTTTTTTTTTCAGTACTGGAAATTGGACCCGGGGCATTCTATTACTGAGCTATATCCCAATGCTCCCTTTTTTTAACTTTTTTTTTTTTTTAATTTTAGGTGGACCCAATATCTTTATTTTATTTTTATGTGGTTCTAAGGATCAAACCCAGTGCCTCAGACTCTAGCCCCACAATTTCGTTTATTTATTTGTTTTCTTTAATTTTGAGACAGGGTCTTACTAAGTTGCTGAGACTAGCCTTGAACATGCAAACTTCTTGACTCAGACTCCCAAGTCACTGGAATTATAGGCATATATCCCACACCCAGTTAACTTTTTCTATGCTATACTGTTATAATAAATGAGAAAAAGCTTTCTCAAATTACAATGTGTCAAATGAACATGAGCTTTAATTAAAAATCATAGAATTATTTTTATTAAAAATTCTCAATAAATACACATTATTGCTATGTATACAATGTATGAGTAAGAGCCATCAAAAATATAAAACTAAAGTGTCCCTTTTAAAAAAAATTAGTTGTAGATGGACAAAATACTTTTTATTTATTTACTGAGGATCGAACCTAGTGCCTTAAACATGCTAGCCAAGCACTCCACCACTGAGCCACAACCCCAGCCCTAAAGTATCCTTTTTTTAAAGTGTCGACTTCCCTATAAAAATATTTTTCCTCAAACCTTTAGGGTACTTCAAATCCTTTTTGCCAGCAGTTTGAACCTAGTGATCCAAAGATGGACTCAACCTTTGGTAAACTGGGAATTGCCAGTGTTTTTGTGTGTTGTTCTGATCAGGTATCTACAGAATACCCCTACCTACTTACTTGAATTTAGAAGCTATCAGTGAGTTGTCCATCAAACCTCACCTCTATCCAATCAAGAGTTTTATATGAACCATTGCAATAGCCTGTTAGTAATCTGTTTCCCCCTTTTATTCTCCATTCTTCAATTAATATAACATATCTGAAATTCAAATCAAACCTTGATTGCAAATACCATTCGCAAAAATCTTCAAAGGTTTCACATTTAATCAGATATAGAGAAGTTCCAGGGCTCATCATAAAGCATGAGAGGCTTTCTGTTGGCCTCATTCCCACTCCCTCTAATGTCTTCAAGAATATCTCTTACCTCTCTTTGCATACTTCATATTCAAATAATTATTATCAATTTGTGCTGGGTGCAATGGCATATGCCTGTAACCCCAGGTACTTGGCAGTCAGGAGGACTGTAAGCTTAAGGCCAGTTTGGCAATTTATTGACACTCTATCTCAAAATAAAAATTAAAAATAAAATTTTTAAAAAAGGGCTAAGGATAATATGCTGTAGTAGAGTACTTGCCTAGCAAGCATGTGGCCTTGGATTCAATCCTACTACCACAAATCATCATCATCATCATCATCATCATCATCATCATCATCACCATTATCACCCCCACTTTGTGTTCACCTAGTCCTCAACCTCATCCTACTTCAAATCTCAACTTCTTCCAACCACACATTTCCCAAGTTGCTCAATCACTATTGAGGTCCATCGTGTTCCATTCAAAGACAAAACGAAACAACAATACCATTATTTATTGTTGTTTGCTTCTGAAGAAACCTGAAAGACATGTCTCTATCCCTCCCACAGCAGCATCCCCTTTCTTTGGAAGCCCCTGTAAAAGTTCCTTGGCACAAGGAGGATTCCTATGTGGATCACAAACCTTGGCAGGAAAGAAACCAAACCAGGTTCTAGTTTTGAATATATGGAAATGATTTTATCCAGGAACAAGTCAATTTACTTTCTTATATATCAGATTCTCTGAGATCTTGTTAGGCCACTTTCCCAGTAAGGTTATTAAAATCTTAGGAGACCTGCAAAGATACTAGAACTTCAGGAAAGCAATTTATTACCCCTGGTGTGCTAATGCAAATCGGAAATGGAAGATATTCAACCAGAAGTTTACTATTGGAAATAGAATTATATTTATCATTTATGTGTTTCTATATTTATTTTCTTCCTCACCAATAAAGAAAATTATATTTCAAGCAAACCATTACTACTGAATTATAAGAATTCAATAGTTATCTCAAAAAGAGATAATATCATAAAATGCAATTTGATGATATATAAGACATATTTACAAATAATTCCTACATGATTACACACATAGATTATTTTTTACATAGAAGAGTATATCCAACTTTTTAACATTTCCAAGAAGGCAAACGGAATAAACAAAAAGCGATGATGTAAGGGTTTACACCCCAGATTTCCTGGAATCACTAGAGATGCTTTATGATATAATTTTCAAATACATGTTCAAGGAATTCTTAAAAATATTCTACCATTTTATACAATTATTTCAATGTTCCTACCTTGAATGAAAAATCATGATATAAAATATATATATACTAATATATTTGTTGAACACTTCTATAATATATTTTATAAGTTTCATATTTAACAACTTCTTCACTGAAAGTCCAGGACATTCTCAACTTTTCTATAAAGATGTTTGTTAAATAGTGTGTCCTTTGAGTATTTCATGCATTATCCATATTTAGAAGTGCCATAAAATTACCCATCTACTTAACAGTCACAGTCAGATACCTAATAAAATAATTTCTGTAGGAGTATCTTGAAAAGACAGACTGTTTGTTATTGTAACAAATAGCATCTTGATCCTTCTAGTCAGATCTCCAACTTTGGCAATGGGTCTTAGAAATAATTTGTAGGAAAGTAATATTAACTAATCTCATAAATTTTAATGATGAATTTCTTAGATTCATACTATTTCTTTAGAGTTTTTACTTTTTAAGTTAAATGTTGTCTAATATTTGTTAATTTATTCCACAAATTTCATTCTTGAGTTCTTTGGAAGTTGTTGTCTGTCCATTTATTATTTTTCTTTTGGTTCTTTGGGAAAATCAAATGATGTTTTTAAAATCACAGCTAAAAGTATTTTTTAAATATTCTTCATAATTTCAACCAACTAGGTATAATTCTAAAATTCCAATTTCTAATAGTTCATACTAGTTCTAGAAACATTATTGATTATGAAGAGTCCAATCCTTACCCCTCTAACCTGTCTTTTCATAAAACATTTGACTTACTGAGTGGGAAAATGCAATTTTCATGTCTTTTCACATTTCAAAGAGATATAAAAATCAAAATAAACTCTCACAAATCCATCAGAAGATATCAAAATGCCTATGATCAGAGTTGTTCTTCACTATGTATCTCCGAACTACATTGTGCAGAAAACAACTTTGCATGCCAAATCATGTGCCAGTTCCAAGAAAAGTAAAAATAAACAAACACATTCAATAACTTTTATGCCTGCCTAAATGTGAATCTAGAATATATGAAATCTAATCATCATATTTTAGAGAATATCTGGCTTCCTAACGAAATTTATTTGTCTACATCATTTTAAACCAACCAGAGGATGGAATTTTTCTTCTTCTAACAAGTCACGTGTTTACTGTTTTCTCCTGTGAGATTTTAACAAACAAGATCTCATTCAGTTGTCCAGTTGCATGACTTAAAAGTTATGTTTTCTCTTTGGAAACATATTAGCAAGTCATACGAGATAAGGGTATTCAAGAATTTCAAGAAATTGATATACAGAGTCTCAAATGTTGCTTAACATTTTAATTAAAAGAAATAAATACAAATTTCAAAAGATTTTGCTATGCTTAGTGGATTTGCTTGGGCTGTAAGGTTTATAATATCAGAAAACACTTATTTATCTTTGAAACTTTACTACCTAACACATATGAAGTAATAAATGATTTTTAAGAATACAGTTTTGTTTTAGAGCAGCATGATTTAATTTCTAAATATGGTCATATTTTTAATAACAACGTGGATTTGTTTATGAATAACAAACTCGACAGCAGAAATTGTTGACCATCATAATCATACATAACTAATTTTCAAGTACTTAACTCAGAATTTTAATGTTACTTACTGAACTGTTCATTAAGCAAGTTAAAGGAACCGTTTTAGACACATAGAAATGTGCATTTTGGAACAGGCAAATATTTAACACAGAATTTATTTCTTTAATAAAAAATATAGAACCCCACTTATACATAAAGCAAAGGTGATTTAAAAAAATAATCCATACTTTCTTTCCCTTAGAAATTGGTCATCTAATGGGAGAAATAAGACTCTTAATTTAATAGTTATAATGAAAGTCCATTATTAATTTAATGCAAAACACAATTTACAGAAGGCAAAGGCTCTTGTTTGATTAGGAAACAATTCATGGGAGTGGTGTCTTTGGACTTGGAGAGGTTCTCTTAGAGGCATGGCTAAAGAGCAGGTCTTTCCTGTGGAAGGAAACAAAGGTGAGGAAATTAGTAGCTGGACTATTTCCATGATGAAAGGTAGTGCAGCTTGGTTTTAGGGTGTAAGCAAACACTAAGAGTTTGTTGAGAAGCAGTAATACCTGGGTCTGGATAGTTTCTATGGATATGCAAAAAAAAAAAAGTTGGCTAAAAATGTTGAGCTAGTATATATACACTATAAAACGGATTATGATGACTAGTATTATCTACTAACTGATGATTTGCTTGTCCATATTTTTAAAAATGAACATGTGGTAAAATAACCAATGGATGTGGGTTTTTTTTAAAGAAACTTTTTGAAGAATTCAATCACACAGTATTATAACCCTTTATTTCCAGACAAAAACTTCAAAACTGACAATTTATTATCAAGAGTGAAGATTAAAGTCTATTTGTTTCTTAATCATCTCATACTTTATAAATCCTGGATGAGGAAAGAGAAGACATAAAACTAGACTTAAGACAAAAGACTTTCAAAGCCTTTTTTGGATGTAATTTTTATTGTGTCTTTTAGATACTACTGCTTTTTATTTTTCTATTTTTTAGATTTTTCCTCCCAGTACTAAGGATTGATTCAGGGATACTCTACCATTGAACTACATTACATTCCCAGCACATTTTATTTTTTGAGGCAGTGTCTTGGTGCATTGTGAAGTCTGGACTCAAACTTGTGATACTCCTACCTTAGCCTCCTAAGTAGCTGGGATTAAAGGCATATACCACCATGCCCTGAAAGACTACTGCTTTTTAGCAAGAAGCACAGTGAAAGGTTATCTGAGAAGATATTCCAAAGCATGGAAGTCATCATCAAGTCATTTGGACTTCATATATGAATTGTTATTTACTTACTACTCCATTTGTACCATCACCATAAAGATATAGGAAATAACTGTACTTTCATAAGCCATGACTATGTATGTGCACATACACAATATTATGCTATACCTTATTTCATTTGATTTCATAACTTGCTTTTCATTGCTTTCACCAAAGCAGGTCATCTTTTTATTTGTTTATGCTACTTTTCTCGTGTAACTAATGTACTATATTATTTTTGCCGATGCAGAATCGTTCAAATATGAATCAACCATTCATAAAGAACTTATTCAGAAAGCATCCAACACTAAAGGTTTACCACACTCACATTTAACACATGAGAGAACAATAGCAGAAGCAATAGTTTGTTTTTTCCCTAAGTTTGAATGATTCAATTGACCTTTATTTTCATCAGAAGTGAGAGCAATAATGTCATCATGGAAGAAAACATAAATGTTTTGAAAATAACCTATTGTGAGATATGGATGGAAAAATAATGTTTATTGTTAAATCTTACCATTGATAACAACCTTAAGAACAGGAAGATTCCTCCTTTTCAAAGACTTGGAATATGAACATTGGCAAAAGAAACTCACTTGGCTGGTTAATAGTTTGCATATTTAATTACAAATTTGAATTCTCTTAGCTATGGAATAATAGACTTGGAATATTCAAAAAAATACCACCATAGTGTTGTTTTATCCACTGAAGAAAAAGTTATTAAGTTAGTAGTGTATCTTATATCTTACAGAGAATTTAGTTATGCAGGACCTCATATCAATCTACATTTTAAAAACATTATTTTTTCAGATAAATCATATTGACAAGAATAATCAAGTATTCAATTTTAAACTTTGGTTGTATATGAATTATGTAATCAAGTCCATAAATTATTTGAGATTTTGTTGTCTTAAATACTGTAACCTGTAATAAGGTATCATCACCAATGCTCCTGGAATATTATTGATGATAAGTAGTTGCTACATTAGAAAATATTGAATTTAGTTTGTATTGTAAATATTTTTGAGGTCTGGAAATCACATTCCAGCTAATAATATGAAGTAAGTTACTTCAATTCTATCTTGAGAAATAAATATTTGATTTTCTGTTTATATTTCAGAAATCATTAAAAATTTAACATGACACTCTTAAAGTTATCCCCAGCAAGGTTCATCTATATTACTCAAATTCCTAAATTTCAGACTCGCACTCCCTGTGCAAATGAACCATTTGTTCTTAGAAGAGAGATTGCAGGTTATTTACATGCTGCCACTGAATTCAAGAATTGTCTTCTACTAGAACAGATTATATAATTACTGTGTAGTTCAGAAGTTATAGACATAGAATAATTTGGGGGGCCTCATTTGCTTTCTCAGTACCAAAGCTTCCTTAGTGTGAGCACTAGACCCTAAACATCTACTCTAAAATGCTGAAAATAATAAACATATACACAAAATACAAAAATTGTAAATTGAAGGTGAAAGAAGGTGAACTATAACGTTAATAAAAATTACTACTAACTTATTTTGCTATTTTAGATCCAGAAACATTTCAATTGCATATAATAACTTTAAATATTGAATAGTGAATAAGAGTCTATATATAATTTCTAAATAGATAATTTCAAAAATCATTAACTGATATATGTAATTAGGTAGTTTGTATGAGCCTGATGAAAGCTGGCTTAGGTAGCACATACCATACCAATACATCAATGGAATGAAAGGATGTTGGCAGTAATGGAAAATTGTGATGGATTTTATAAGATCAAACCAACTGACATTTTATGAAAATTTCCATTTTCTACTTTAGATTCCATTTTCTACTTTGGATATTATCTAAACTGACAAAAACGAATATGCATTTAGATTTCTCAGGGGACATGCCCTCAAGTAGAATATCTAGAAAGAGTTTCTGACAAGTCATGCTATTGGGTGTCATAGTTTATGTTGGAATTTGCCAGAACAGACAAACAAGGGTACTCATCTTTTTTTCCTTACATCAAGACAAGAGTTGATAGAATTACTGCCTACAAAATACATTGTAAAGTAAGTTGTAATAGTTTAGCAGAAAAGTGTTTAAAAATTGGTGAGAAAAAAAGATAAACAAGAAGTTGGTGACATTTTTTTATTCCCTGAATTTGACATTATTAGATTTGGTAACATATCCTCACTAATCATATTTCCCATGTATTAAAGACCTACTTTTAAGAGCTCAAAAATTTTCTCAGTGGAAGAGAATGTGCCACAGTATCTTTCCCTTTTCCTATCTTTCACTTCTCCTTCTTATACTCTCATGAGCCAAAACCAACAAATATCATATGCATTAGGTTTTGGTTTTTATTAAAATTACTTTACAGTAACAGTTCAATAAGCACAAAACTCTCAGAATTTCAAGCATTTGAATTTTTTAAGCATATGAATTTTTAAAATTATATTACATAGAAACTATTCTTTTTTCAATTTATTTTTTTCTTTTTTCAATTTATTTTTTTCTCTCCCTCATTTGCCTCTGAGATGGTTACAGAGCTTGGGTGCTTTATTAAAAGTTTTACTATAAAAAGTTTAAGCAACAGAAACCTAGAATCCTTCTCTTTTTCTGAATAAAGAGAAAACATTGTTATACATGAGATTAGGAGAAAGGTAAGGGATTATTTTTGGGTTAGGGCAGGAAAGAATTACCAGGGCTACCATTTTCTCTGAGCTTTTTAGGACACCAAGGATAACCTCATCTTTGGATAAAAATAAAGTCCATCAAATGAATAACAGAGAAGTTAGGTTATATAGCACTTCTCAGCCTTTTGACTTAGATCAAGTATAGGAAAGATAGGTTACAAAATGACTCATTCCTTTAGAAAAAGTGCTGAAAACGTGGGGTGATTTCTAGTCAGTAAGGAGGCAGCTGCTACCCAGTTTGGATGCTCTTTCTGAAAAACAACAGTTAACACTGTGGTTGTATTTTTTCTGATGTATTGATTCAGAATATTATCAGAAATGAGTACAGTATTTCTGTTAATTATGTTAACTTAAAACCTGATGTGTCATTTCATTGACTGTTGTTATTGTTTCTTGAAACCTTGTTCATGTTTTTAGGTTTTCTGACTGAGTTTAGAGATATTCCAAGCAGATCAGCTTAGAGCATTTAGAACTGTGAATTTAATCAGTAACTTCTAGGTATGTGTAGGAACATATTGCATGAGACAGTAATGTAATTTGTGAGAAATGTCTACACACAAGCTTTCATATACCTTTATTCTGTCTTTAGAATTTGGAATGATGGGAGATCATACAATTAAAAGTCAGCGACCTCGATCTGTTCATGAAAAAAGGGTCCCTCAGGAACAAGCTGATGCTGCTAAATTTATGGCACAAACTGGTAATACGTTAGTTACATTTTTCTATTTATTGTTGTTAATTTAATGAAACCACTGCATGTTTTCATAATCTTTTGCTAAACATTTGTCAGTTTTTGGAGCTGATTTTTTTTTGAGCCATTTATTTTTTGTCACCAGTTAAAGTCCATAAATAAAGTAGCTGTGAATTGAAAAGTGCACAAGAAATGTGTAAGAATTATTTTGTTTTGAGTATGGGACATTTAAGATTTACATATTATTATTTCTTCATGTTAATTAATCACTGAAAATGTACCATTAAACTTTTAAAAGAAGACAGCAGTTATTTCTTCAATAATTAATTGAGAATTTGGAATTTAAATAGGACTTTAGATGATGAAATTTGACAAAATTCAACATGTTGAATATTTTTTCAAGTGTTGTACTATCTATAAATATGGAAAATATGCATAGAAATTAGAAACTTTTTAACAATTTAATAGATAATTTAAAAATCATTTTAAAATTATTTTAAAAAGAATTGTGTTACATAAGCTAAATAGCAAATAGCTAACAGTCTATTATTAAGTTATAATACAACTCCAGATAATTAAATATCGACAAAAATTAATTTATGATTTATAAAATTTGTATTTATAAATTGACTAGATTATTTTTAAAACTCTCTCAAGTATATATATACACATATATACACTTTGGTATATATACACATATGTGTGTGTATATATATATATATACACACACACACACACACACACACACACACACACACATATACCAAAGGACTGAAAACTGCATTATTTTAAATAATTTCAAAAATGCATAAATATAAATATTCTGAATATCATACATTAGGCTATAGAGTTTGATCAAACAGATAAATTCATAATTTGACTCATAATAAGTGGGCTATAATTCCATCTGATACATTGAATGTGGCATCTCCTTGGATGAAAAAGTGTTTTAAATTGTTCTATGAACATTTTTAGCTTTTGCCTTTATTTTAAGATATTGAAATTTAAGAGTTTTGTTATACATTATAAAATTTTATACATTCAATGTTGACTGTTTTAACATTAGAAAGGCATCAAGTACATGACCAATTCTCAGACACGATTATCAGACTAATTTTGATGACATTCCTCCCCAAAATGCATATTTACTTCAGTTCACATTTTCTTGTAATATCTATCCAGAACAGTAGCCCCCAATCTACAACTTAAAATGCAAATACTATTTATGAATTGTGTTCTTGGTAGTAGGTGAGTAGTACATTTTAAGACATCCATTGCAAGTAGGTCAAGTTATCAGAACAGGATATTTAGAATAAATTCTATAAGGAATGTATTTTTAGTTGTTTAGAAATATATGTTACAGCCAATCTAAAAATGTAAAAAACTTGCTTATCTGGATAGCTTCTAGTACACCTTCTTATTTAAGTGAGGGTGATTAAAATTTTTTGTATTTACTTGATCAAGTTCAACAATGATACCAAATTCAGGCAAATTTCCAGAATGTTACATGTATTTTTGTCCTTAACAAGGAGCAAAAATCTCAAACTTGAACAGAGATCAGGAGTGTTTAAATCAAGGATAGAAATGAGCTGACTATCAGCTTCATAGGCAGCATCTCATGAGGCATTTCTGCAAGATTAGAGTGTCCTTTGTGCAAAAGAGGTGACAAATATTAGTTTACTGAAGTTCCTGAAAAGTGGGTCACTGTGAGAATAAAATGAAGAAAAATAGGTTTAAATGTTCAATAGTACAGTAAAATAAGTTTCTGCATTAAATATTATGCAATTTGGCTAGGAGTCATTGTTCAAATTCAGTTTTTGGATGTGCCTACTATATATACCAAGAAAATTCACAATTTGCAGCCAAAACCCTTTTGGCAGATTCACACCTCAAGAAATACTGATTTTGTTAAACAGGAATTACTAATTTTAAGTTTTGCATTTACTCATTCTTTTCTAATCCTTGTTTTATCGCTTATATACATTTGTAGTGACACATGAATTAGTAAATAGATAAGTCACTTATTAAATGAACCCATGAGGAGCTTTAGAATCATTTCCCTATGTTGTTAAAAATAACTTAGAAAAGGCAGTCAGCTTCAGAATAAAGGTTCTCAAAATGTTGATCAGGGGCTTGAATTCATAAATAATGAATATTTATTTTCCGTTTTAATTCAAAGATAGTGTAAGCAAATATAAATACACATATAATACCTACTTTAAAATAAAGTAGCTACAATAATGGGATAAAACTAGAAAGTGTGTTATTTTAATAATGTATAAAATTCATAAATTTATCATAAGCAATTATAAAGCTAAAATGAGAAGATATTTTTTAAATAGTTCCTGAATAATTTCTTTAGATATTAAGGTAGTCTAAATAAAAACAGGTGTCACACTATGAAATTTTATAAATTAAGATTGATTTATAAATTTTCTCTATTTGTCTCTCAAAATATTCCCATTACATATGATAATTATAAAAATTTACTATTTCAATAACAAGGAATAATGCACTAGAGGTAAATAATCATAAAAGACAACATAATATTTTATATTAATCATGGAAAAATGAAAGCAAAAGCCATCATAGTTTATAATTTAAATATTAGTTCCCAGAATGAGTAACCACTCTCCTGTATTAATGTGATTAGTAAGTGCTGTAATAAAAAAATTGTAGAGTAAGAGTGACATTTTTTATAAAGTAATACTTTCATGAAGTATCATAACTATATCAAATAACTTTTTGTCAGTCAAATAAATAATGTAAATTAACTAGAACATAAATGATGATGGTCTGATAGCCTAAGACACTATCTGGTTAAGAGAAATTAAATGATAAAATATAGATATAGATATGTAAAATAGGCATCTGAATTAAATGCCAACAAAATGGCCTAAGTCATCTTAATTGCACTTATGATGCTTTTAGCATCAGTCATCAAATGAATTTATAAACATGTTTAGAAAGATAGTTTTTTATTACAACAGGAAGAATAGCCCATTTGGGGAATACATACATTTTAGGAATATGTACATGTTATCTAAAATTAAAAAAGTAAAATTAAAATTGTGTTTTTAATTTCATGATCTTAACATACTAGCAAAATTTTATATTAATATTTTGTTCATAATTTAAAATGTATTCTTACACATCTCACCCAATCCACAGAAAAAAGTTGTAAAGTAGCTGTATTACTCTTTTTATTGAAGAGATTCAAAGAAATAAAGTTACTTTCTCAAAGTCACAGAGTCCAATAGCTTTTCATCAAACCATCAAACATAGGTCATTTGACTTTAATTGCAAGACTTTTCCAGTTTTCTTTCATGTTTTGTTCCAAGATAAAGAGCCTTAATAGTGCCTTAGATACTGAAGCCATCTATAGGATCTCATCTTCAGTTACAAGTTAGGACACCAGATCAGTTTGTGTTATGTCAAAAGACATACATGTTGAAAATAATAGACTTTGTCTTATACTTTACTATTCTAATGTCAGTATTTTAAAAATATCTTTCTTATGTATATTAATCATTTCTTACAATGAACCAATCAACTAGAATAGTATTCACACCTTCATGAAGATGGAAGTGGCAACATATAAATAATTATTCAGTGAAAATATCATTTGAAAGATAACATTTGAGTTATAACAAGATTGTCTTGGCACATAGGTCACTGTTACAATGACAAATTTTGATTCAAAACTTGAAAACCAGTATGCATTTCATTGATTAATTAATTAATTAATTAATTTGACATTTGATCAACAAAATGAACCATCAGTTTGAGGGAGAGTGAAGAAGGCCAGTTCTCCGCATTTATTGTCAACCTTTCATGATGTAGGAACCACTGCTTAGCTTAATGAGCATTATTGTAACATTAAATATTTAAAATATCCAAGTTTTTAAATATTTGAACAAAAAGTAGACCCTGATCTTAATTCATTGCTCTGTTTAATTAATTAAAGTGTATTTTTTCTGTCATTAGACAAATCAAGGGGAAGAGGACTGCTTTATGGCAAAATAGAACTAATTTTACCTATACCCTTTATCATTTCACTTATTATAGAATTCACATTCATAATTTCTTGCTTAAAATAACATGCAGCCATAATATTTATACATCACTTAATCTCATTACAAATAGGTTGGGAGATCATTTTTAAAATTCATTATATTTTCCCTAACTTTAAGCTTACATTTTTCATTGTGAAATATACATGTGTGTATACATAGATAACAGGTGTGGATATTTTTAACCATTGTCAAATTATCGGGATTTTAAAATGATGACTTTCAATTTTGCTAGAATATTTAATAATCCAAGGACACTTTTAATAAATTAGTGTATACAAATTCATGAAGGTAAAAATACTGATGTGATCAAAAATGATCTTTACTACTTACAGAATAACCAATTGCAATATCAAAAAGGAGCCCTATTTGATACATATGTCATCCCAGTTACCACTATCTGTGCCCTGTGATATATGACTTGTTATCAGTGCATCATTATTTCTGCCTTTGAGTGCACAATGCAAACAAATATAAGAGCAAATACTTCATTACCATGCTATTCAAAGTGTGGTATATGGACCAGTGCTTATATGCAAGCATGTCGTTCAATTGAGCCCTCAAGGTATATGCAGATTACACCAGAGTATAAAATTGGCTACTTCACCAAGCACATGTTTTATTTCAGCTGAATCTTTCTCTCTCTCTCTCTCTCTCTCTCTCTCTCTCTCTCTCTCTCTCTCTCTGTACAGATTTCTCAAATAAGAAATCAGTGTGTCAAATTGTGTTCTGATCCAAACTTCTCTTTTCCCTGGGCACCAATTTATGAACCAGCTGCCTTGAATAACATTGAAAATAATATCTAAATCATTTGTTTACTCTTCAAAGAAAAATTAACAACAAATGAATTACCATTACTATCCTTTTAATTCTATTTCAAAGGAAAATTCCAGACAGAATCTATAAAATAGAGTTAGATTGCTCCTTGATCTATTTAATCAATGATGAAAAGTTTTCATAAACAACACCTCATCTATAAAAGTTTTCAACAACTAAACAAATGGTTAACTTAGTTACTGCTAGCAGGTATAGGATGCAATTTGAATTTGAAGAGAAGCATGGCAACATTCAAACCAGTTTTAAAATTCATCCTGGAGGTGATGCCAGAATAGAATTAGAAGCCCACTGCAATGGTCTTTAAAATGGTCAACGCTGCATCTCCTTGAGACATGAATGAGATAATAATAGAAATTAGACATAATTTCAGGATGAAGCCAACTCCAAGAAAGTTAATGAATTCAGACATTATTTAACATCTTGGAGCCCTATTCTGGAATAAATTTTAGGTCCATACTAAAGTAATAGAAATTATGGAGAAATTCTCTTTCAATTTGAGTAAATATCACTTCTCTAGATTATAGGTGAAATTGTGAGCAAAGGGTTTTTAATACCACAGAACAAACAGCTATCATAGGATGGAAAAATAAAAGTTTCACACGAAGTAACTTACAAAAAAGTTGTTGGTGTTCAACACAGTTAAATTGATTCAAATTCTCAGGCTCCATTTATCTTGCATTAGAAAGAGTGTTATCAATAAAGGACTAGGAACACACCCATATATTCCTGTTCACCAAAACCACATAGTGAGCTTTGACATACATTTAGTTTCTTTCCTGTCAAAGGCTTGAAGAGAATTGCTTCAACTATAATTATTATTGAAAAATGCTGACTTGTTCCTTGTCAATAGGATAGTGAAATTTGTGAAGAGGAGCTTTACTAACAAGACTGGAACCAGTTTGGTCTTTGTATCAGCATTATATTTGTCCCTCTTTAAATTTGTTTTTCTCTGAAATGTTTTCTTGTACCTTTTGTTGTAGTATCATATTTTTACATTTGAAATTATTCATGTATGTCATAATGTCAGTTTGGTATAATGCTTGTGAGTATTCAAGACAGTATTTCACGTTTATTTATTGTCTTGCACGCAGGTGAATCTGGTGTGGAAGAGTGGTCCCAGTGGAGCACATGCTCAGTTACTTGTGGTCAAGGGTCGCAGGTGCGAACCAGAACTTGTGTATCACCTTACGGGACACACTGCAGCGGCCCATTAAGAGAATCAAGGGTTTGCAATAACACTGCCCTCTGTCCAGGTAGTGTTAGCAGCAACTACAACTGTGGATGTTATTGAATTATGTCATGCTACGCATTTGGAACAATTTGTTATTTTCATCTGAACTGGGTATAGACATTTTAATTAGAGTGGATAAGTGTAATTCTTACTCAACTGTGATATTTTACTATCTATGTGATTATTTCAGAGCAGTGAAGAACATACATAAGTGACTGATCTCCTGTGGCAAATACCAGCTTCACATTTCTGTATCTGCTTCTTGTAGGATAAGGCTTACATATCTTTCCTATATTTTATATGTCAAAAATGCCCAATTGAATGCTTGAGTAAAATATAATTTTACAGCATGCTAGAAATAGGATAGACATTGTTTAAGTCAGGGATTGACACAGTCTTTCAGGCCAAACAGCCAGCCATTTTCCTACCATTTATTGAACCCTATAAGAAAAATTAGTGTTCCTCATGAAAGACCAGTTATTTTATTTTATTAAGTTCCCTGAAGTAATTACCCTTGTAGGAATCATTTACTCTTTTGAAAAAAAAAGTTATTAATGAAAAAGAGAGAGATCTTTAATGTTTACTGGAACACTACATAATAGCATACCCACCAAGGACCAGATTTTTTTATGTTGTATCAAAGTTTGGTTCTTATATCTGTGCACACATGCATTTAATAGATGTTTTTCCCTCTTGGAACACTGACTTAAATGTACAAAAAAAGTGTTAATAGGAATCTGGCTTTTCTTTTAAAAAGTCTAAAGCACAGAATGTTAGGAATCCACATATTTATATTTTGTTCTAAACATTTGGTGGATAGGTGACTGTAAAATTCCTGCGATTGCACAGTCTTTCTAGAGGCCTCCAAAAGGGAGTGGATATAGATGTACTGGTGCTGTAGTAGCCTTGCATCTGCTAAGTAATGCTTAAAAGTTTCCTGTTGAATTCCATTTTCAGAAAGAGCTGATTCTGTAGTTACTTAAAGCAAGAGTAGAGAGTGGGTAGCATGAAAGAAGGGTGGGAATAAACTCAATTTCCTAACAGAATAGGCAAGTGGGATCCATTAAAAGACAGTCTGAAGGAGTTGTTGTTTAATGGGAATAAAGTTTCATTGTTTGCAAGATGAAAAAGTTCTGAAGATCTGTTTCACACCCATATGAATATACCTAATACTGCTGAATTGTGCACTCAAAATTGTTCCAATAGTAAATTTTATGTTATGTGGTTTTTATTACAATAATGAAAAATATGGGGGATATACAGGTAAAGAAAGTGGTGGGCAGAAGGTGTAGGAGGAATGAATGAGGTAATGATGTAGGAGATCTTAGAACTGAAAGGTAGGAAAGCAGTAGATGGAGAAAGAATTAAAGTTAAACAGGGCAAAACATTGAATTACTATGAAAAAAAGAAGATTGCAAAAAAACAGTAATTGCTTCTGAAAACAAGAACAATAAACAAGGGCCAAAGGAAACAGACTAGATGAGAAAGAATATAAAGTGAAAACTAAAAAGATTCAGTTAAAAATAAATGCTTAAGGAGGTCTTGGAAGGGAGAAGGCCATGAGAAAAGATGCTTGAAAATAGGGATCACAAAGCAGAGTCTAGAGAGACACAAGTCAGGAGAAGGAAAACAATCAGAGAAGTGGGATCTGAGGATTCTAAAAATGAAATCTTTAGACCACAAGAGTAAATGCTTGTGGATCTTCATTTGAGTATGAGTACAGTGACCCTCTGGAAGAACACTTACTTAACCTGGTGCCTACCTATAGTATTCGCTCTATGAGTCCGATGATCAAGTTTTCTTTTTTTTTTTTTTTGTTAATGACAAAAGTATTTCTTGAGATTTAAGTTGTACTAGATACATAAATTATCTCATCAGTGTCTATTTAATAGTCAAAAGGCTTTCAACATAATAAGGATAGAGTCTAATGACAAAGGGCATTTGACTAGGTCCCAAAGAATTTTCATTCAGAGATACATGTCCACTCACCAGCTATGCACATTCATAAGCTGACATTTGGAAATCTCCATCCTTCTGCCACAGGCTACTGATTAAGCATCCATTGGGCACCAATAACATCTGTAGCAGGAGGAGAGTGCTTCTCCCATGCGCAACTGCCAAGCTCTCTCCCTCTGTCTGATGACCAGAAAACTGAGCAGTGTTCTCTGCTTACAAAGTTTTCCTTGATTTCTTAGCCTTTTATCCTTACATCTATAGAAAAAGATATAAGCAATTACTAAATTCCTTTTTACCGTAAAGAGGAATGTTTGTCTTTCTAAATTTGGTTGAATAATACTGATAAGAAATGTCTATCTTGTAATCATTGTTATAGTTCAATTTGTTTACTTAAAGATAATGAACTTTGTTAATTTACAGTTAATTTTCCAAATATAAAGAATAATTTGGCAACTTCTTAATTTTAAAAATGTAGGATCAGTATTCTAGTTTTGAAATTTCAATTTATTTTACATGGTTATTGTATGTGCTTTGAAATATTTTATGCTCACTATTATGGTTAATTGTCTGCCAAGCTGAAAATAGTGAATTTTAAAATAGTTTAAAATTTAAACAGTATTTTAAACAATGTAAACATCTTTCTAAAACAATAAATTCCCAAGAAAATTAGTTCAGAAACAAATAACCAACTTGAAATACTGTGGAAACTCAAAATATATTTAACATTTAACTAATTAATATGCACAAGAAACAGAAAATTGAATATTAAAGTCACTTTCCATAAAACATATGGAATGATAAAATTAGAGATTATATTTATTTGTACTATAAAAGATAGATCACTAGTGTTATAAATAAACTTTTACTCAAACTATTCAAATTGCAAAGAATTTTTAAAAACTAATTATTAAAACTGTTATTTCTAATATGAATCTAAGATATCTGACCTCTTGTAAAATTTTTGCTTTGACATTATGTTCTCTTTAACAGCTCTTATTATTTAGAGTAGAACATATGGAATAAACAGAAAGCAAATTGAGAAAATGACCTACATTTAATTCTATATTTACCAACTTGATTCAATTAGATTTATGGTCTAAAGTGTAGTTTTTCAACTTCTGAAATTGGCTGTTGGCATTCTGATGATAAATCTTGGTTGCAGGGGGGCCTGTTTTATGCAATTCCAATGTTTAGCAACAACCCTGGCCTCTCTCTAGGTACCTCTAGCACTTGATCTTTTTCTGAGTTTTGATGGCCAAACTGTTTCCAGACATTACCCAGTGTCTCCTGGGGGCAGACTTGCCTCTGGTTGAGAATCACTGATCTATGCCATATGTATCCTAATTTAATAGATGTCCATGTAGGCTGAAAAATAAGTTTGGATTTTATTTTTATAAATGTCATAGTTGTCATATCCATTTATTTATTAAGGAAATAACTTTTCACTGAAAGGAGTTATTTTATGTACAATAAAATCTAAATCATAGATATTTTATTAGTTATTTTGTATTTAATTTTGTAGATAATTTAAAATCTGGTAATAATATATCTTGTGTGTTTCATATTTTTAAAATTATATCTCTGGTCAACACAAAGAAGAGATATGATAATATAGCTGGTACCAAAGATAAAGAAGAAAATTATAAAAATGGATGAAGCTATTGAAGTTAAATGTTTTTTTATGATAATTTTTCAAATTGACTATATAATTTATAGATTTTCATATTTTGCCAAAAAAGTAGAAAAACTTATGTAACAACTCTCCTTTAAAATGAAAATATCTAATTTTTAATAAATGTCTTATGAAATGTACTTAAATATTATAAAGAATGTGATATAATTTCCCACTAATTCAATATTACCTAAAATAACAAATTGTTAATAATTTACTACCTTTGTCAAATGAAAAACATTTTAAGCTTTTATGAAATGATGTGAATAAGTCATGAAATGTCACCATGTAACAATAAAGACTGTTAAAAGTACTAAGTAACATTAATTTTTGATGAATCCTGTTCCACGATTTAAGTAAACCCATCAAGATTAATCAGTATTTTCTGAAATTCATGGAGAAAATTTGCCAATTCAGCATTTTTTGGGGTTTGTGCAATGCATATTAAAGCAATACAATTTTATAGAATAGAAAATGAAGAGAACCAGAAATATGAATCAGATAGTGTTAATATTTTATATAGAAAAAGGAGAAGACAGGTTGCTTTTAAATGGAGAAATCTTGGTAATTGGAAAAAAGTACAAAAGTTGATAAAAATATAAATTTTACTTAAAAATACATTCATGTAAATTACTTTTAAATATCATTTTATAATTGATTATACATACATATACACATACACTCATATATATTAATATGTACATATTTTAAAACTATATGTGTATATTTAAAATTAAATATCATCTTACTATCTATCCTAATACTAATGGATACAAATTGGCTTTGGTTTTTCCAACTTTTCTTGGGAAAAATGAAAAAAAAAAATCTTAATTTATTTCACTTTCTTGTTATTTTCTATGCTACTTTAAAATATTTTCCCAGCATGTAGTATAGAATCTTTAAGAGTTTGAATATTACTCAAATTTGGCTAATTTTCCCTATATTTGAACATATTTTCACCACCAGTTGAGGTAACTCAATAACGTAAATAGAAAAGAATAGTATACCTCATTATTAAGGTATTATATTTGTGGGTTTCTTTTTAAATTTATTTATTTATGTTTTAAATTGTATATACCTATGTATTACCTAATGCTTTGACATATATGCACATTGTAGAATTTTTAAATCTAGCTGTACTCAATGACAATATATTGTATTCTTAATATGATGTTAAGTAGTCTCACCACAAAAATGATAATCCTATGTGGTAGTACATTTTCCAGTTAGCTAAATTTAAGTATATTGTGATGTTTTTAAGGTAACTACTTGGTCAGCATATACATGAAGGAAATTCTAAATATATTGTATTTACTCACATAATTCCTCTGCCACTTTATATGAATTTGTGCTTACCCCTGCCAATACTGAAGAGAAAATGAGAAAAATTTTTTTGTCGTTTTCTACTATAAATTTTACCCTCTCCACTCCTCCCAGTGAGTGGCATTTCACTCTTCTGAAACCTTGAACTTAGAGTCTTCTAAGGCCAGAAGCTCACATCAAGACAGGAGTTTCTCAACAAAAGACTACTTTTTTTCTTGACTTCATTTTATTGTGTTATCCACAAGGTGCTATGGCTTATTACCCCAAATATTAAGTTTGGGATGACAGCAGTAATTTGAACATTCAGAGAAGGGATCTAAATTTTGAAGCCTGGTAGTCTTTTGTAAAAGATACCAGTATTTATTCAGAATTGTTATTATGAAGGAACAAAGATCGTGTTGTTATGTCTGGTCAAGTTTAATCTCATTGTAATGAAATATGTGAAGTCTTGGTATATTCATAGTCATGATGTCATAATCTTTGCTATATAACTTGGATTGTTAATTAAATTTATACATTAGGAGTACTTTCAGTTCTCCCAAGCTGTCAGAGAAAGAAGAGCATCTTGTGATTTTTATGGCCATTAGAAAGAGATCCTCATGTTTACCATTCATTTTGAAATGGGGGAAAGAAGAGGATCTTATGCGAGTGTTTAAAATGACCCTCTTAGGCAAAGGTGGTTACTTTGAACCAAAAAATTCTAATAAAATATACTGATTTTCTAAAATGAAATTTAAAACCTTTTGAAATATATACCATCAATTTTCAGATTGTTTTCATTTTCTGATTCAATAAAAGTTTTTAATTCTCACACTTTACAAGTATTAGAAGAATTAATTTGGTCCTTGGTAATTTAAATGCAAATTTAACTCCAGAGTTTCATTTCTGTTGTTAGAAATTTAGTTTTCTATATTCTACCTTAGTTAATCTTATTTTGACTTAAAAATAACTTGTGTTTTATGAAGAGGGAGAGAGGCACAAGGAATATTTAAGCTTTTTGACATGAGCCATAACTACAAATGTAGAAAGAGGTGCATACAGTTTAATATTATTTTAATGGATTTTAAATTAAATTTTCAATTTTATGGAAAATAAGACTGCTATTGCAACTAAATTTTAAAAGTATCCTCATACTTTATTCAATGAGTTTTTTCTTAATTATACAGAAAATAATCTTAGGCTTTACCATCTGGTTTGGTTATTGAAGCTTCTTTGCTTTATTACAGTACATGGAGTTTGGGAGGAATGGTCACCATGGAGTTTATGCTCATTTACATGTGGTCGAGGCCAAAGAACAAGAACAAGATCATGCACGCCTCCCCAGTATGGAGGGAGGCCCTGTGAAGGACCAGAAACACATCATAAGCCTTGTAATATCGCCCTCTGTCCAGGTGAGCATATTTGCATTTGGTGAACTTTGCATTTATATGCTTTATATACAATTCCTAGTGTACATAGGATATAAAAGAATAGAACTCTTAGTCACATTGGAAAATGTGCTCCCTGGCTATTGTTTCTTGCCCAAAATTGGTTACCTTCCCAGACTCTACCATTTATAACAATATATATTTTCTTGAGTGAGTGTGAATCAAGATTCACCTTTATTGGATTTCTATAAATGTGTATATTAATGTTTTCCAATGAGTTTTATCTACACTTGATTTCCCCTGCTAAGAAAATTTCAAGAATTCCTAAGATCTTGAAATTGATTGTTACTCTCATATGATAACAAGAAAAATTTTATTTAATGGTGGTTCTCCCTCTGTCATTCCTTCATGCTCATTCAATTAAGGAAGGGAATTGCCACTGACCATGTGTGAAAATGACAGATACTTGGTAGGATGTTGGACTTTTCAGATCTACTACTGGCTGCATAAAATGATTAATCATAAATGATATATAATATTTATGTAGTTATGGAAGACTATATAGTCTGTTCTTGTAACATATTTATGTTGTGTTAAATTTTTCTGTTTCAAATCTATTCTATCTTTATTAATTTCACAAGTTATGACACAGAAGTTTTAATAACACTATTATTTAGATTATTCACACATTCAAACATAAATATGTCCAAAATGAATAGAACTGATCTCTATCTTCAAGAGGCTCACAATTTGGAGGCGGGGAGGAATGCATACATATAAATGACAGACTCTCCCAGAAAAAGATAGATATGAATGATGTGTGGCAAAAGCTATCAAGAATGACAAATGACTAAAAGAATTCATTCATTAACTCTTTGGGAGATTTTCTGTTTGGTCATATCTTCTGCATATGTATGTAAACAACATACCCAGAATCCCAGTTATGTTGGGTCTGAACACATTATCCATCTCACATTCAATCCCATTTACATTCTAAACTCCCCAAATTAATATCTTATGGTATGAGGCAGTGCTTCAAAGCTCTGAAATTTTAACTATATAATATCCAACCTTCTCCCACTTTTGTTAGAGTGAAAACCGTCTGCCTGGGATCCATATAAAGAAAGACAAAAAAAAAGGGAAAGATAGATATGGCATTTCCTAATTTTTTGTAACTAGTAAATTGTAATTAGATTCCTAATTTGATAATTAGCAATTAATAATTGCTAATTGAAACTAATAGTTTCAATGTATGTACCATGTCTGAGAACAGGGGTTCATGTTAATGGGGAAGGATATAAGCAGCACAGAGTATGGGGGTAACAATAGAAATTCACTATTATTCATTCACTTTCTCATGAATACAATGTGATCTCCATTTCCTACTTTTGTCATCTATACTATTAACATGAATATTACTGAAGTGTGTGTGTGTGTGTGTGTGTGTGTGTGTGTTTGATGGTGTTTGTGATCTGTTTCTCTTATCTCACCAAACTTAAAGTTCAGTTAAATCTATTTTTTTAATTTTCTCTGAATTTTCATTGTAGTTACTAATTAAATATTGAGTTTATAATGGTTTTAATTGGTGTATTTGAGTAAAAGGAGCCCCTCTCCTATTTCCTACTTATTTCTCCATTGAACTTTGTACCTGGTAATAGCTAATAAATTACTATTGAATAGATTTTCTTGACATTCACATATGTGAATTTCTAGTATTTATCTCAATTTTTAAAGGATATCTTCTACATCTATTTACTAATATATTAATGTGGTATTATAGAAGTATCTTGGATTTTTGCCAAAGGACACATTTAAATTTAGATTTTTAACTCATAATACAATTGTGACACTCCTCTGATCCATAGTTTCTTCATCTTTAAAATGTGGGTGTTAACAATATCTACTTCACAGGACTATTAGGAGAACTATGTGAGGTGCTTCATAAACTGAAAACACTGAAATTAATATTACTTGTATTATGTCAGTGTCCTCCAGCCAATGTCCACCAGGATCATAAGTTAAGTTTCTTCAGTCATGAGAAAACACTAACAAGGAGAACTGTGAGGCATCTCACAGAGGGTTAGAAGAGCCTTAAGAAAAAGACTTTGGTTTACACAGGTGCTTTCAGGGAGAGTTTAATAGCCAGGAACATTGTTCTGGGTTGGCTGTGGTTATGAAAGAAGAACCAGTCTACAGTCTACAAATCTATGATGGGCTATATTGATAAATCGTCTAAAAACAAAGGAAGACTAACTATAATTGGTGAAGAAGTAGCATCTACTCATTTTAGCTCTGGTGCTTTGTAGATTGTACTGTGACCTTGTTTTTGTCTCTGAAGTGAACGTGTCTGATATTGATGTTCTCATAGATGTCTTGGGTCCAGGGAAATACATGAGCGCTGCTGTGAGCACCAGACAAGCTATGAAGATCAGAGATGTCAGCTATGTCAAACCAATCCCTGGTGTCCCTTCATAGTGATTATTCTCCTAGCATGCTCTGCTCACTTTGGAAGTCTCTGACTTTGCCTGATGTTCAACTGGAGAAGAGCATCAGCCGTAATGGAATGTTTGAGTTTCTCTAGTTTGCTCAACATTAAAATTATATTGATATATATCCTGAAAATAATACTTAAATAAACTTTTCCAAAACTAAACACAGCAGAAAACTCAAAAGCTTAAGTTCTCAGTTCAAAACTTCAAATTTTCTTTATAATAAATGACTATGTAAGTAAAATTTTCCTTGTGAGTAGTTGAGCATTAGAGAACCCTATTATTCCAGTTGGATCCTCATTAATGTTTCAGTTTTTTTCATTTCTCAACATGGTTCATATAGTAGAGTGCAACTAAAACAGAGAAAATTAATAAAAAATGAGTGACAGATAAAATTGAAAATAAATGATGAAAGAAATAAATTAGCAGACAAGTAATTTTTTATTTATATATTAAAATATGTAAAAATAAATTTAATTATCTGATTTAGTGTGAAATAAAGTGGTCTGGAATTTAGAACACATGGATTAAGTCTCAGTGCTAATACTAAATTTGAACAACTTATCTATTCATTCCCTCAGTTTTCTTATATATAAAATGGAACCAATATTCATTATCTTTTCACATCATGGGATTGATTGAGTTATGATTATAATTACTTGTATGTAGCTTCAAAAGTATATAACAATATAAAGTAGAGGATATTTGTCAATATTTATATAAGGATATTACTTTAATATTAAGAAATTTTGCATCTATTGAGATGATCATATGATTTTTATCTTTAAGTCTATTGATGTGATGAATTACATTTACTAATTTCCATATGTTGAAACAAACCTTGCTTCCTTGGATGAACCCTACTTGATCATGGTGTACTATCTTTTTGATATGTTTTTGTATTCGATTTGCCAGAATTTTATTGAGAATTTTTGCATCTATACTCATTATAGATATTGGTCTGAAGTTTTCTTTCTTTGATGTATCTTTGTCTGGTTTTGGAATCAGGGTGATATTGGCCTCATAGAATGTATTTGGAAGTGTTCCCTCTTTTTCCTAGTTCATGAAATAGTTTGAGAAGTATTGGTATTAGTTATTCTTTTTTTTAATTTTATAGCCTTTTATTCATAATTGTCAAAATTTGGAAGCAACCAAGATGTCCTTTAGTAGGTGAATAGATAAATAAACTGTAATATATCCAGGAAATGGAATCTTTTTTTAAAATTTTTATTGTTGGTTGTTCAAAACATTACATAGTTCTTGATATATCATATTTCACATTTTGATTCAAGTGGATTATGAACTCCCATTTTTACCCCATATACAGATTGCAGAATCACATCGGTTACACATCCACTGATTTACATATTGCCATACTAGTGTCTCTTGTATTCTGCTGCCTTTCCTATCCTCTATTATCCCCCCTCCCCTCCCTTCCCCTCCCCTCTTCTCTCTCTAACCGCATCTACTGTAATTCATTTCTCCCCCTTGTTATTTTTTTTACCTTTCCCCTCAATTCCTCTTGTATGTAATTTTGTATAACCCTGAGGGTCTCCTTCCATTTCCATGCAATTTCCCTTCTCTCTCCCTTTCCCTCCCACGTCTTATCCATGTTTAATGTTAATCTTCTTCTCATGCTCTTCCTCCCTACTCTGTTCTTAGTTACTCTCCTTATAACAAAGAAGACATTTGGCATTTGTTTTTAAGGGATTGGCTAGCTTCACTTAGCATAATCTGCTCTAATGCCATCCATTATCCTGCAAATTCTATGATTTTATCATTTTTTAATGCAGAGTAATACTCCATTGTGTATAAATGCCACATTTTTTTTATCCATTCATCTATTGAAGGGCATCTAGGTTGGTTCCACAGTCTTTGCTATTGTGAATTGTGATGCTATGAACATTGATGTAGCAGTGTCCCTGTAGTATGCCTCTTGGTCTTTAGGGAATCGACCAAGAAGGGGAATAGCTGGGTCAAATGGTGGTTCAAATCCTAGCTTTCCAAGAAATCTCCATACTGCTTTCCAAATTGACCGCACCAATTTGCAGTCCCACCAGCAACGTACAAGTGTACCCTTTTCCCCACATCCTCGCCAGCACTTGTTGTTTGACTTCATAATGGCTGCCAAACTTACTGGAGTGAGATGGTATCTTAGGGTGGTTTTGATTTGCATTTCTCTGACTGCTAGGGATGGTGAGCATTTTTTCATGTACTTGTTGATTGATTGTATGTCCTCCTCTGAGAAGTGTCTGTTCAGGTCCTTGGCCCATTTGTTGATTGGGTTATTTGTTATCTTATTGTTTAATTTTTTGAGTTCTTTGTATACTCTGGATATTAGGGCTCTATCTGAAGTGTGAGGAGTAAAGATTTGTTCCCAGATGTAGGCTCCCTATTTACCTCTCTTATTGTTTCTTTTGCTGAGAAAAAATTTTTTAGTTTGAGTAAGTCCCATTTGTTGACTCTAGTTATTAACTCTTGTGCTATGGGTGTCCTATTGAGGAATTTGGAGCCTGACCCCACAGTATGTAGATCGGAGCCAATGTTTTCTTCTATCAGACTCCATGTCTCTGATTTGATATCAAGCTCCTTGATCCATTTTGAGTTAACTTTTGTGCATGGCGAGAGAAAGGGATTCAGATTCATTTTGTTGCATATGGATTTCCAGATGCTATCCTTCCTCCATTGCACGCTTTTAACCCCTTTATCAAATATAAGATAGTTGTAATATTGTGGATTGGTTTTTGTGTCCTCTATTCTGTACCATTGGTCTACCCACCTGTTTTGGTACCAGTACCATGCTGTTTTTGTTAGTATTGCTCTGTAGTATAGTTTGAAGTCTGGTATCGCTATACCGCCTAATTCACACTTCCTGCTTAGAGTTATTTGTGCTATTCTGGGTCTTTTATTTTTTCATATGAATTTCATGATTGCTTTATCTATTTCTACAAGAAATACCATTGGGATTTTGATTGGCATTGCATTAAACCTATAGAGAACTTTTGGTAATATCGCCATTTTGATGATGTTAGTTCTGACTATCCATGAACAGGGTATATTTTTCTATCTTCTAAGATCTTCTTGTATTTCTCTCTTTAGGGTTCTGTATTTTTCATTGTATAAGTCTTTCACCTCTTTTGTTAGGTTGATTCCCAAGTATTTTTTTTTTTTTTGAGGATATTGTGAATGGAGTGGTTGTCCTCATTTCCATTTCAGAGGATTTGTCGCTGATATACAGGAATGCCTTTGATTTATGTGTGTTGATTTTATATCCTGCCACTTTGATGAATTCATTTATTAGCTCTAATAGTTTCTTTGTAGACCCTTTTGGGTCTGCTAGGTATAGAATCATGTCATCTGCAAATAGTGATAATTTAAGTTCTTCTTTTCCTATTTTTATGCCTTTAATTTCTTTCGTCTGTCGAATTGCTCTGGCCATTGTTTCGAGAACTATGATGAACAGAAGTGGTGAGAGAGGGCATCCCTGTCTTGTTCCAGATTTTAGAGGGAATGCCTTCAATTTTTCTCCATTCAGAATGATGCTAGCCTGAGGCTTAGCATAGGTAGCTTTTACAATATTGAGGTATGTTCCTGTTATCCCTAGTTTTTCTAGAGTTTTGAACATAAAGGTATGCTATACTTTGTTGAATGCTTTTTCTGCATCTATCAAGTTGATCATATGGTTCTTATCTTTAAGTCTATTGATGTGGTGAATAACATTTATTGATTTCCATATATTGAACCAGCCTTGCATCCCAGGGATGAATCCTACTTGATCATGGTGCACAATTTTTTTGATATGTTTTTGTATCCAATTCTCCAGAATTTTATTGAGGATTTTTGCATCTACATTCATTAGAGATATTGGTCTGTAGTTTTCTTTCTTTGAAGTATCTTTGTCTGGTTTAGGAATCAGGGTGATATTGGCCTTGTAGAATGAATTTGGAAGTTCTCCCTCTTTTTCTATTTTCTGGAATAGCTTGAAAAGTATTGGTATTAGTTCTTCTTTAAAGGTTTTATAAAACTCTGCTGTATACCCATCCGGTCCTGTGCTTTTCTTGGTAGTCTTTTGATGGCTTCTTCTATTTCCTCAATTGATATTGGTCTGTTTAGGTTGTCTATATCCTCCTGACTCAATCTGGGTAGATCATATGACTTAAGAAATTTATGGATGCCTTCACTATCTTCTATTTTATTGGAGTATAAGGATTCAAAATAATTTCTAATTATCTTCTGTATTTCTGAAGTGTCTGTTGTGATATTGCCTTTTTCATCCCGTATGCTAGTAATTTGAGTTCTCTCTCTTCTTCTCTTTGTTAGCATGGCTAAGGGTCTGTCGATCTTATTTATTTTTTCAAAGAACCAACTTTTAGTTTTGTCAATTTTTTCAATTGTTTCTTTTGTTTTGATTTCATTAATTTCAGCTCTGATTTTAATTATTTCTTGCCTTCTACTTCTTTAGCTGTTGTTTTGCTCTTCTTCTAGGATTTTGAGATGAAGTGTGAGATCATTTATTTGTTGGTTTTTCCTTTTTTTAAAGAATGAACTCCAGGCAATGAATTTTCCTCTTAGAACTGCTTTCATTGTGTCCCATAGATTCCGATATGTTGTGTCTGTGTTTTCATTTATCTCTAAGAATTTTTTAATTTCCTCCTTGATGTCTTCTATAACCCATTGATCATTCAGTAACCTATTGATCTTTCTCCAAGTGATGCATGATTTTTCCTTCCTTCTTTTATCATTGATTTCCAGTTTCATTCCATTATGATCAAATAAGATGGATGATATTATCTCTACTCCTTTATAATGTCTAAGAGTTGCCCTGTGACATAATATATGATCTATTTTTGAGAAGGATCCATGTGCTGCAGAGAAAAAAGTGTAACTGCTTGATGTTGGGTGGTATATTCTATATATGTCAATTAAGTCTAGGTTATTAATTGTATTATTGAGTTCTATAGTTTCTTTATTCAACTTTTGTTTGGAAGATCTGTCCAGTGGTGAGAGAGGTGTGTTGAAGTATCCCATAATTATATTATGGTGGTCTATTAGACTCTTGAACTTGAGAAGAGTTTGTTTGATGAACATAGCTGCACCATTGTTTGGGGCATATATATTTATGATTGTTATGTCTTGTTGGTGTATGGTTCCCTTGAGCAGTATGTAGTGTCCCTCTTTATCCTTTTTGATTAACTTTGGCTTGAAATCTATTTTATTTGATATGAGTATGGACACTCCTGCTTGTTTCCGAAGTCCATATGAGTGATATGATTTTTCCCAACTGTTCACCTTCAGTCTATGTATGTCTTTTCCTATCAAATGCATCTCCTGTAGGCACCATATTGTTGGATATTTTTTTTTTGATCCACTCTACTAGCCTGTGTCTCTTAATTGGTGAGTTTAAGTCATTAACATTTAGGGTTATTATTGAGATATGGATTGTTTTTCCAGCCATATTTGTTTATTTATGTTACTTAACATGGTTTGTTTTTCCTCTTTGATTATTTTTTCCCTTTACTGTACTACCTCCCACTGTTGGTTTTCATTGTTATTTTCCATTTCCTCTTCCTGTAATGTTTTGCCAAGGATGTTTTGAAGAGATGGTTTTCTAGCTGCAAATTCTTTTAGCTTTTGTTTATTGTGGAAGGTTTTAATTTCATCTTCCATCCTGAAGCTTAATTTCGCTGGATACAAAATTGTTGATTGGAACCCATTTTCTTTCAGCGTTTGAAATATGTTGTTCCAGGATCTTCTAGCTTTCATAGTCTGTGTTGAAAGATCAGCTGTTATCCTGATTGGTTTACCCCTAAATGTAATCTGCTTCCTTTCTCTTGTAGCTTTTAAAATTCTCTCCTTATTCTGTATGTTGGGCATCTTCATTATAATGTGTCTAGATGTGGATCTCTTATGATTTTGCATGTTCGGCGTCCTGTAGGCTTCTAGGATTTGGGATTCTGTCTCATTCTTCAATTCTGGGAAGTGTTCTCATATTATTTCGTTGAAAAGATTGCTCATTCCTTTGGTTTGGACCTCTATACCTTCCTGTATCCCAATGACTCTTAAGTTTGGTCTCTTTATGTTATCCCATATTTCTTGGATATTCTGCTCATGGTTTCTTAAGAGTCTCGCTGAGTGGTCTATGTTCTTTTCAAGTTGAAATACTTTGTCTTCATTGTCTGATGTTCTATCTTCTAAGTGTTCTACTCTGCTGGTAGTATTCTCATTTGAGTTTTTAAGTTGGTTTATTGCTTCCTGCATTTCTAGGATTCCTGTTTGTTTGTTTTTTATAACCTCTATCTCCCTGTATAGTTGATCTTTTGCTTCTTGAATTTGTTTATGTAATTCATTGTTGAAGTGATCTTTCATTGTCCGATTTTGCTATCTAATGTCTTCCTTGAGACTCCAGATCATCTGAAGCATGTAAATCCTGAATTCTTTATCTGACATTTCATCTGCTGCAGCTGTTACCTCTTCTAAGGTTGAGTTAACCTGCATTGCTTGTGGTCCTTTCTTTCTTTGTCTTTTCATACTGGTCGCGTTTCTTTTTGCTTGGTGAAACTGTTGTATTATTGAATTTCCCCCCTATATATTTATATTGCTCTTGTATAGTTGCAAAGTCTCCCTTGCAGGAGCGGGCAGTGGCTGTGCTCCTCCTCCAATTGGGGTGATCTGTCTATCACGCCGGCGGGCCACTGGGCCCCTTCTATAAGTTGTGTGGTCTGCCTACCTTGTGGGCAACGGCTGGGCCCCTCCTCCAATAGGGGTGATCTGTCTACTATGCTGGCGGGCCACTGGGCCTGTTCTCCAGGTTGCAGGTCTGCCTACCTTGTAGGTGGGGGCGGCAGCTCTGCCCCTCCTCCAATTCGTGTGATGTGTCTACCACGCCCGTGGGCCGTTGGGCCTGTTCTGCCAGTGGGTCGCAGGTCTTATTAAGGAAGTTGGGGGCCTAATCAGACATGATAGAGATTTGGGCCTACTTTTTCTTCCATTAGGTCCAAGGTCTCTGGTTGAATTCCTAGGTCCTTGATCCACTTTGAATTGAGTTTTATTCATTTTTGTTACATGTGGATGTCCAGTTTTCCCAGCACCATTTGTTGAAGATGCTATCTTTTCTCCAATGTATGTTTTTGGTGCCTTTGTCTAATATAACTGTAGTTATGTGGATTATTCTCTGTGTCCTCTATTATGTACCATTGGTCTATAGATTGATTTTGGTGCAAATACCATGCTGTTTTTGTCATTATTGCTCTGTAGTTTAGTTTAAGGTCTGGAATAGTTATACCACCAGCTTCAATCTTTTTGTAAGAATTAAAACCAAGAATCAATAAATGGGATGGATTCAAGCTAGAAAGCTTCTTTTTAGCAAAAGAAACAACCAGTGAGGTGAATAGAGAGACTACAGAATGGGAGCAAATTTTTACCACAGGTACAGCAGATAGGGCACTGATCTCTAGAATACATAAAGAACTCATAAACCGTAACACCAAAAAAACCCCAAATAACTCAGTCAATAATTGGGCCAGGGAACTGAAGAGACTCTTCTCAAAAGAGGATATTCAGTCAATCAACAAACATATGAAAAGATGTTCATCATCTCTAGCAATTAGAGAAATGCAAATCAAAACTACTCTAAGATTTTATCTCACTTCAGTCAGAATAGCAGGTATCAAGAATACAAACAACAATAAGTGTTGGTGAGGATGTGGGGGAAAAGGCACACTCATACATAGCTGGTGCGATTGCAAATTGGTGCAGCCAATCTGGAAAGCAGTATGGAGAATCCTTGGAGAACTTGGAATGGATCCAGCCATTCCGCTCCTTGGTTTATACCCAAAGGACTTAAAAACAGAATACTACAGGGACACAGCCATATCAACATTTATAGCAGCACAATTTACAATAGCTAAATTGTGGAACCAACCCAGATGCCCTTCAGTAGATGAATGGATAAAGAAACTATGGTATATATACACAATGGGAAATTACTCAGTATTAAAAGAGAATAAAATCATGGCATTTTCAGGTAAGTGGATGGAGTTGGAGAATATAATGCTAAGTGAAGTAAGCCAATCCCAAGAAACCAAAGGCCAAATGTTTTCTTTGGTATGAGGATGCTGACTCATAAGGGTGATGGGGGGTCGCATGAAAGAAATAGAGGAACTTTAGATAGGGCAAAGGGAAGGGAGGGGAAGGGAGGGGCAAAGTGGTAGGAATGATGGTGGAATGAGTTAGACATCATTACCCTAAGTACATGTATGAAAACATGAATGGTGTGAAAATACTTTGTGTACAATCAGTGGCCTGAAAATTTGTGCACTGTATGTGTAATATGAAATGAATTGCATTCTGACATCACATGTAACAAACTAGAATAAATAAATAATCTTATTTAAAAAAGAAATTTTGGAAAAAATAGATCAGATAAACTCAAGATATTATATAATTTTAGAGTTCTACATCCATGATCATACACTCAAAGAGATCTCCCTGGTACTAGGGAGCAATACTTACCTATGGGCTTGTGTTTTCCTTGGGCTGAACAGTGTCACACTGGCTGTCCTATATATTTGAGAAGTTTCCAGGCTCCCCACTAGAGGGAATGTGTTGGGTTGTAGTTTCCAAGTCCATTTGCATACTTCTAAAAACCCTGAGAGAGGAAGAATCACCCAAGGGTAAGTCCTCAGGAGCATGCTTTGATCCAAATATCTCTATTATCTAAAGCAAGAGATTTCAGTCTCTTGCTGACCTAAAAATTCTATCCTCAGCCTTTTAAGAGGATGACCTTCCAGTTGTACCTTGGCAGGGAGCCCTTCTGGTGAAGACTGTCAGTGGGAAGATGCTGAACATTTGCATGACCTTCCTTCAAAGGTCCACAGTTGTCTGTAGTGAGGATGTTATAATTTCCAACTCAAATACTACCTCATTAACCTGTTCTTTAATTAATTTGGATCTTATCCTCTTAACTTTCTAGTTTGCTGTATGTCAATTATATTTGTTTTCTTTCATTTTAGATTTTTATCATTATTCTAGTAATCTTTTAATTCTTAGCTGATAAGATTTTAAAAAATTATTTGTAACCTTAGCTTAGTTCATTTTGCTACTCAGTCTTTTAACTGTTTTTGTTTTCCCTTCCTTTCCAGTGGTCCCGCCCCACCCACAAGCGTTTTGAACCTTACCCTGGTCACTTGCTTACATATTCATGTTTGTTTTCTAGGAGTGATATTTGCATTTTGATATTTTCTCCTTTATAATTTATCTTAAAATAGCAAGAGGAAAACAGATTTTTTTTTTCAGCATATGTTCAGAGCAAAAAGCCTTGTGGTCTGATGGTTTTTCCAGATCCCAGGATAACTCCTAACTCAGTGCAGGTTTGAACTCTCCAAATTTGTTTTATCTAAATCAGAATGCTTCAAAGCCAGGAGCCAGGATTCTTCTCCTCGCATCTCTTCCATAATTCCTTAATCAGTCAGCAGTATTTAACTTCAAAAAATTGCTGAAATGATACTTTTATTATCCAAAATATGCATGATGCAATGGTAGACACACAACCTATTTTGTGTTTTTTATTATCTGAGATATTCTGTTTTCTCACTAGTTATTGATCGAGATGTGAAAATAGACTGAAAAAAGCAACATTTTTTTTTAATTGCCATAGAATTTAGTTTGGCATTGTCCACAGAAACAGTTTTTTTTCCAGGTGAACATAATTGCAGCTCCATATGTATGTGGCAGCAGCAAGTCCAATCAACAATGTAAACATCAAAAGAATTTGTGTTTTCAGTTTTAACTCTTCCAGGTCCAGAAAATCTGATGCATTGTCATATTGCTAAAATGAAACACTAACTGTCTCATGTGACATTGGTGCATAAGGAAACACGTTATATAATGGCATGACAGTCTGATCTCTCAGCATTCGCCCTGCATCAAAACACGGCCTTATTTTTTCTCTGTTCTTAGTCAATTTTGCAGATCGGCTTATAAAGCAATAGGCATTTGGAGCTTTTAAACTGAAAAAGAAAAAAATAGAAATCCAACTTCAAGTGCTTGTGATGGAAATGAAGAGAAATCAAACAGGCTATGAAAATGTTGATTGTGACCTGGCTGAGTATTATGGAAGAAATTATGTTCTCAAATGCAGTGTTTACCAAATGGTGTTCCATAGGGAGAGGGAGAGATGAGGGGTTACATTTCAAATAAATTTGGGAAGCACTGTTAGTTTTGAAATGTGTAGTACATTGTTGTTATCTATACTCTCCCTACTGTGCAATGGCACCCAAGCACTTCTTACTCCTGACTGATCCTGGAAGGTGTTGATCAACCTTTTCCCATTCCTCCTTCCCTTCTCCTCTTCCCAGCCTCCACTAACCACCCTTCTACTCTCAACTTCTACAGAATTAGCTTTTTTAGATTCCACAAATAAGATCGTATGATACTTGTCTTACTGTGCCTGGTTTATTTTACTTAGTATATTGATCTCTATTTTCATTCATGTTGTCACAAATCACAGGATTTTGTTCTTTTGGGGGGTAGAATGGTATTTCATTGTGTATATGTGCCACATTTTCTTTATCCATTTATCAATTGATGGATACCTCAGTTGTTTCCATTCCTTGACCATTATGCATAGGGCTCTAATAAACATAGGGATACTAATTTTTCCTTAACATACTGATTTTCTTTTCCTTGGACATGTACCCAGCAGTGAGATTGCTGAATCATATGGTAGTTCAAATTAAAAATTTTTGAGGAATCTCCATACTGTTTTCCATGGTAGCTGTACTAATTTACATTCCCACCAACAGTGATCAAGTAGTCTCATTTCTCCACACCCTTGCCAGCATTTAGTGTTTTTATTTTTGTTTTGTTTTTGCAGTGTTGACCATTGAACCCAGAGCCTTGTACATGGTAGACAAATGCTTTACTACTGAGTTAATCTACCAGTCCTATCTCAAATCATTTTAATAATGGACATTCATACTAAGTTGAGGTGATTTTTCTTTGTTGTTTTGATTTGTGTTTTCGTGATGATTAATGATGTTGAGCAATTTTTTGTGTGTGTGTGTATGGACCTTCTTGGCTATTTGTATGTTTTCTCTGAAGAAATGTCTACTTAGGACTATTGTCCATTTTAAAATAAGTTTTGTTGTTTTGTTGTTGTTGTTTGGCTATTGAGTTTTTGGAGTTTCTTATAGATGCTGATATTAACCTTTTGTATAGTTCTCAATTATTTTCTTCTGTTCTGTAAGTTGTCTCTTCACCCTGATGATAGTCTCCTTTGTTGTGCCAAAAGTTTTTAGTTTATTATAATCCCGTTTGTCACCTTTTGCTTTTGTTTCCCGTGCTATTGGCATCTTATTTTTAATACCCTGTCCATTTTGTTGTGCTAAAGCATTTTCCTTGTTTTCTTCCAGTAGTTTCATCATTTCAGGTTTTACATTTAATTTGTCGTACAAGATCATTTTTGTGACTGGTGAGAGATAAGGGGTCTACTTTCATCCTTCTCCCTGTGGATATCCAATTTTTGCCTCTGTCCTTCATTCTGTGCATGTGGTGCTTTGTGCTTATTGATTTGCATCTCTCAGATCAATCTCACTTGAGCCCATTAAGTAATCTTTTTAATGGGCTGTTGGGTTTGGTTTGCTGGCATTTTTGAGAATTTTTGTTTCTATGTTCATTTTTTTGTTGTTTCCTTGTCTTGTTTTGGTTTCAGGTTTTTCTAGCTTCATAAAATGTGTTTAGAAGAATTCCTTCCTCTTCAATTCTTTGGAAAAAAATTAAGAATTGGTAGTTATTCTCTCTTTAGTACAATTCACCAATGCAGTCCAGTGTTATTTGAAGGGAATTTTTTTTTTGTTATTTTTGTGTTCAGGTTGTCTGTTCCTTTGTGACTCAACTTTGATAAGGTATATGCATGCAGGAATTTGTCCATTTCTTCTGGATATCAAATTTGTTGGTGTATAGTTGTTCATAGTAATTTCTAATGATCCTTTGTATTTTTGTGCTGTTATAATGTTTATTGTAATGTCTACATTTTCTTCTCTGATTTTATTACTTTGAATCTTCTTTCTCATTTTCTTTGTTTAGCCAACTGTTTATATATTCCATTTATCTTTTCAAAGAACTGGCTGTTTTATACCTCTTTTGTAATTTTATCTGTTTCTGCTCAGATATGTATTATTTCTTTTCTTTTACTAATTTTGTATTGGGTTTGTTCTTATTTTTCTAATTCCTTGATACACACTAACAGGTGGTTTACTTGAGTTTGGTTTTCCTTTTTTTTTTTTCTTTTCTTTCTTTCTTTCTTTTTTTTTTTTTTTTTTTTGATATAAGTATCAGTTTCTATAAACTTCCCTCTTAATAATTTTTTTTTTTTACTGTTATAGCTTTTGGTATGCTTTCTCCATTTTCATTTGTATCTAGAAATTTTTAAATTTTCTTCTTGATTTATTCCTTGATCCACTGGCGCAAGAGGAAGTTGTTTAATTTCCATACATTTGTATAATCACAAGATTTCTTGTTATTGATTTCTAGCTTCATTACATTGTGGTTAGAAAAACATACTCAATTTATGATTTCAATTTTTAAAGATTTGAGACCTGTTTTATGACATATCTATGTACAATCTGTCCCTGAGAATGTTCCACATGCTGATAAGAAAACTGTGTATTAAGCAGCTGTTGGATAGAATGTTCTGTAGATATTATTTTGATATTATTTATCTTTCTGATCTAGGGTACAATTTAGCTCTCACGTTTTTTTACTGATATTCACCTGTATTATCTATCCATTGCACAAAGTGGGATATTAAAGCCCTCAGTTATCATTACATTGGAGTTTGTCTCTTCTTTTAGGTCTATAATATTTGCTTCAGTTATTTGAATTATCTGATATTGGGTGCATTAATATTTAGAATTATTTTCCCTTGCTCAGTTGACCCCTTTATCATTATATAATGACCTTTCTTGATTCTTTTTGCTACTTTTGACTTAAACTCTCCTTATAGCTTATAAATATGCTTATTGCTGCCGGGTATGGTAGTCCATGCCTGTAATCCCAGTGGCTGGGGAAGATGAAACAGGAGAATAGCAATTCAAAGAAAGCCTCAGAACTTCAGCAAGGCCCTAAACAACTTAGTGAAATCCCATCTCAAAATAAAAATAAATGAATAAATAAAAAGGACTGGGGATGTGGCTCAGTGGTTAAGCACTCCTGAGTTCAATTTCTGGTACCAAATGTGTATGTATGTGTGTGTGTGTGTGTGTGTATCTTTTGGATCCTATTTGCATGGAATATCTTATTGCATCTTTCAGTTTCATTCTATGAAAATGTTTAAAGACAAAGTGAATTACTTCAAATAGTGCATAACTATGTCTTTAAAATAAAACATTTTTAACAGTAGAGGCACAGTTTTAAACAATATAATATAATAATCCCTGTATTATATCTAAAATGGCATTCCAAACAAAATATCATATATATAGAATTTGGTTTTCAGGGCTTTATAACCCCTTAAACCACTGGTCTAATCCGGTTCAATAAAAGGATCCACCCTTTATGTATTTGATTAAGTAGCATTCTCAACCTGACTCCACTCTTCTATACCTTATCACAAACTATATGGCTCCAAATCCATTAACTCTCACAGATTGATCCATTTCTTTTTACACCCAATGTTGCTATCACAATTCAAGCCAATGTTAGCCCTATCTGGACTATAGTATAGTTTCTTAGTTTCTCCCAACATTCTTGCCCCTTTACAATTTATTCTTGATATGACAAAAATTAAGTTTGAAAATGTAAATTTATGACTTTCCTACTAAAATCCTATCATAGCTAATTTCTTCCTTGGTCACATTGCCAGAGAGCCCTGTAAGATCTGGCTTCTGCACACCATCTGAGCTCATCTCCTGCCTCTTTCTCCTTGTCATGATCTCCACAGGACTCAACCTTCTTTATTTTCTGGAGCACACATAATTTTGGGGACCTTAAACCTTTGCACTTGGACAGAGCTTTCCACAAGACTTTGAATTGCTGGCTCCATTGATTCAGACCCAGCTGTGGTACTGTCTCCTTAGAGAGGACTGGCAGAGCATTTTCCTATCACAGTACCCTCCTCACATTCTCTTCCTAACACCTCTAGCCGAGGCTTTTATGTGTTGATTTATTTATTTACTTGATTATCATCGGTTTCTCACGTATCTACCCAGAGTATGCGTTTGTGAGGGCAGAGCTTAGTGGGTCTTTGTCACCACAGTTCTCCCAGGTCCAAGAAGACACAGCCTAAACTGTCAGTAAATCTTTATTTATTAGTGCTTATGAGACTTCAGTAGGGGTTGGGGAGTGTTTAACACTGACACATCAGAGAACTCTTTCTGTGACAAAATATCAAGTTGTGAATCAGTTTTCAATAGGATTACAGTTTTAGAACAATAGTTTGAGGTTTGTTTTTATTTGTTTTCTTTCAAATTTGTAGGTTTTCAATTACCCTGGAAGGCTTCTCTTACAAATATGGAGGGGTCAACTGAAAACAAAGGACTGGCACTGTATACGGGGGTAGGAGAATGGGTGGTGGTGGGGGGGGGCATTGACTGTCTCTATTAGCTATATGCCAAACCTGTGAGTAGGGTAGAAGGAGCTGCTCTCTCACCACTTTGGCTTCCCAGTTAAACATGAGATATAAAATAAAAAGCTCTTCATTCATGTCCTAGAATGTCTACATGAGGGGCAATTAAAAAAAAGAACTGTAGATATGGAACATGGTAAATGGTTTTTAATTCTCAAATATTTCAGTGTTTATCTGTGAAAGATAATGCGTATTTCCTCCTTGGAAATTTTTAGATGTTCAAAACAGAACTTAATATCTACCTCCCTAAAACATTACTACCCTCCATTTTTTTTCTACTTAATAAAATGAACTTACTATATCCATCATCTAGGGCCTGAGGTCCTTAAAAGGAACGTCCTAATTAATGAATTTTTAGAAAACTTCTAGGATATGACATGGGCAAAACCTTAACAATAAAACCTGTCTAATGGTACTAAAAGGAATTTTATAATGTATATATAATGTCTCTCTCTTTTCTGACATCTCAATTTTCCATTTTTCCAGTAACTTGAACTTGACACATTAAAGGAACACATATTGGACTTTTGCATTACATTTCATATTGGGTTTTCTCCTCTTTTTTTTTTTGTCAATTCAGTTCACTCATAGTAGTGCAGCTAATATTCAATAAAGGACCTTTCAGTTCTCAGTGTAAAATAAGACAGCAAAAGAGTCCACTTGATACATCTTTGATGTCATTGTTATTTCTTTCCTGTAACTGACTTCATGAACAAAACCATTCACATCTTGGATT
The DNA here is from genome assembly GCF_048772815.1 of Callospermophilus lateralis. Classification (NCBI taxonomy): domain Eukaryota; kingdom Metazoa; phylum Chordata; class Mammalia; order Rodentia; family Sciuridae; genus Callospermophilus; species Callospermophilus lateralis. Next base: position 91,722,636 of record NC_135310.1, on the reverse strand, counting down.
AATTTTTTTAAAATTTTATGATAGTGTTTAACTTCAAATGTCCCTCGAATTTCTAATATTAACTCAATTTGAACTTAAGCCAAAATATAGAATATGTACACTGTCAGAAAGGACTGAGCAACTAATATTGTAAATACATGAACATAAAGTCTTTAAATTGCTTTTTAAATTTTTACTTTTTTACTAATGATGAGGCAAAGTCACCCTTCAGAAGAAGCCTGATGAGGACAACATTTGAAAAACAGATGTTCTCACTCTTACTAATCTCATTTTAGTAAGGTCTTTTCTCATTCCTCAAGGAATAATAATTCCCTACCAACTTCTCCTCTCTCCAATGTCTACATTTGATTTGCTCGTTCCTGACTCCACATCTTCATAGATATAAAGACATATCCTCCTTTCTTTGCTTGTGTGTAACTATTCATATTAAAACATACTTAAAAGTCACTTCAAATCTGAATATTTAAGGACAGCACACATTTCTTTCTTATAGTAACTTAGATTAGGCTGGCATCACCAAATTCATCTCTGTTCATTTTGCTTTCTCTAAAATGTGCATACTTGTGCATTCTTTTGCCAAACAGATTGTAAGGAACAAGATATAAGTCTTATTTTTATAAATCCTTCTCAGATTGCTTAGAATAGTAAGGGTTCATAATGCAAGCTCAATAAGTGTTATCTTTGAAAAGCCAAATTCTGAAATGAAAAATGCACTCATCTTTAAAGCCAAAATAGAAGGTAAGTGGATAATTTATAATGTCATATTGATTCACTAAAATTTTCTCTTTTGTCCTGCAAATGTACTACATAGCCAATAAGATTATATCAGATACTTTTAATAAACTGAGATGCTAAAATTACATGAATGGGATGATTAAAGGGAGTTTTGTGATTTTTAATCTCACAAAGGATTTATTAAGTATAGCTACATGTAAGGTCTGGAATTAGGTTGAAAATACTTACTCATATTCTGCCAGACTTTCTCATTTGCTTGGATGGATATTCACAACAACATTGGCTTCTCTCAAAACTTTGGATTTATGGTGAATTCTCCTTCACTTATAATCAAATTGACTGAGAACCATGGAATGATAGGGGAAAAAGTAGTCACATGTGAGTGCATTATAACATGTATGCTAATTAAGTTATTTTAACCTGGTAAATATTTTTTGTTGACTCCTTTTTCTCTTTTATTTTGTGGCATTTGCCTTTGTCAGTGCTGTCTCCTTTCTCTAAATTATTCAAATCTCACTATTCTAAGCCTAATATAATTACTCCCTAAACAGATGGGATCCATCCTGTGAAAGCCTAAATCCTTCATGTGCCTGTTAAGATGTTTTTGCCTTTGACCTTTTATTTGTTTATGTACATGCATAGTGTATTAAATTATAAGATTTTTGAGGTTGGGATTTATTTGCTTTTCTTCCTCTTTCCCTCATTAACACCTATCACAGTGACTGACAAGACTAGTCAAGTTTAACAGTCCATATTAGATCCTAAGGATCAGATACAGATATCTGAAAATGACTTGGATGCTTTCTTTGCTTTTGCTTCCAAGGCCAGTCCTTCAGGTATTCCTCTCACCTCTCCTCCCTAGCAGCTTTCTGATTTCCTCCAAACATTTCTTCATTACTGCCTCAGACCCGCCCTTATTTCTCAGGTAACTATGTCTCCACGCTGCACTAGATCAATGCCATCCTTCAAGGGCTTCTTATTAATCTGATTATAACAGCCAAAACTCATAACACAGCTGACAAAAGCCCTGCAGAATTTGGCCTCTGCTCTTTTACCATTGTCTTCTGCCACCTCTCTTTACCTGGCTCTCTAGATTCTGTTCACCATGGCCTTATTCCAATTCCTGCAAGTGCCCATATTTCTGCTGCCTCAGACATTTGTGTATCCTTTTATAGAGAAACCATGTCCTAAGTATTTTCTCACTGTTCTTCAGGGCTTGCCTGAAACCTCAGTTTGTCAAGGAAAACTTCCTAGTCCTTCTCTCATAGTGCTCTAAAATCAAGCTTTGCAACACACTATTATCAGTGATTTATTTAGTAGGCAATTAATGGTTTCTTTTTAAGAGATCCCTCTCTAAAATATGAGCTCTTGATGCATTGGTTAGTATTTATTTATTTTTCACCTTTGGTACTCTAAGTTGGGGCTCAAGACCTTGTATTTTTGAATGATCAATAGCTTTGAAGAAATAAGTGAATCAAAAGAGATACTAGTGCCAGTAAGTGGTTGGAGCTGGAGAATATTATACTAAGCAAAATCAGCCACTCCCCAAAAACTCAAGGCCAAATCTTTTCTCTGATATGAAGATGCTAATTCACAATAAGGGGAGGGTGGGTGGAAAGAATAGAGTTACTTTAGGTACAGGGGAGTAAAGGGAAGGGAGGGGATATGGAGGTAAGAAGGATAGTAGAATGAATCAGACATTATTACCTTATGTGCATATGTGACTGCATGACCAATGTGATTATACAACATGTAAAATCAGAAAAATGAAAAATTATACTCCATTTATGTATGATATATCAGAGTACATACATGTATTCTAGTGTCATGTATAATTAATTAGAGCAAATTTTTTAAAATTTTAAAAAAGAGATACTGGGGATACATAAAAGAAAGTATAAGTGAAAAAGTAATAATAGTTTTGGGGGTAATAGTAAAATCTTATGTTAGTGTGATCTTCCATTGCATTCCCTGAGAATTCACTGGTGGAGATTCATTGTTAAGGTTAGTTTTACTGTACAGACTTCCCAATAGGGAGATCTCCTCACAATGTTTCTCTTTCTGCTTTGATAGTTGATGGACAGTGGCAGGAGTGGAGTTCATGGAGCCAGTGCTCAGTGACATGCTCAAATGGGACCCAGCAGAGAAGCCGGCAGTGCACTGCAGCTGCTCATGGGGGCTCTGAATGCAGAGGGCCATGGGCAGAAAGCAGAGAGTGCTATAACCCTGAGTGTACAGGTAAGTAAGTCCTGCATCTAATGAATGTCTGCCATTCATAAAACCTGGCAGAACCAGGCTGGGCTATAGCTTGGTGTTAGAATGTTTGCCTAGCATGGGTGAGGCCCCAAGCGTAATCCACATCACCATGAAAAATAAAATAAATAAGTGAATAAAATAAAACCTGACAGAACCATGCCAGATAATCATGGAATAATAAGATATTTTTATATTCCTAATAAATGAAGCCAGTATATCAAAGTTTATTCTACTAAATACCATGTTAGTAAAGTGACAAATTCAGGAGACTGAATACCAAGTAAGTTAACAAAGTTTAGCACTGAACTGACACTTTTACAAGTAAATGTGTCTAACTCATCAGACACAAAAGTCAGACACACTAATATAACCATTTGCTAATTACAATGAACTGTATTTGGCCAGTAAGTCAAATATTTGACTAGTTTATTCATGGTGGAGATTAATAAAAATTCAAGGGGTTGTAATGTTCTGAGATATACAGATTCCTAAATCAGTATGTGGTAGAGCACTGTCATTGACCATGACACATTTCTTTTAGCCAACGGTCAGTGGAATCAGTGGGGCCATTGGAGTGGATGTTCTAAATCCTGTGATGGAGGTTGGGAAAGAAGAATAAGGACTTGTCAGGGTGCAGCAATCACAGGACAGCAATGTGAAGGAACAGGCGAAGAAGTGAGACGATGCAGTGAACAGCGATGCCCTGGTAAGAATGAACAGAAATGATCCCAAGGGAAACAGTTTGCAACCAGAAATTTACAAAAGATTAAAAATAATGCTATTAGTCAAGGACAGTACTTCCTCAGTTTAAAGATTGCTAATAATAACCTGGCAATTTACGTTTTCTCTATTATATGGGAAATCCCTCCAGAGGTATCATAGAATAGTTTTATTGGTTTTAAATGATTTGTTGCAAAATGACATTGAAAAATATGGTAATAAAAATATGGAAGACCGTGATTTAAATTAGCTTATTAACTTTTTTACTTTATTATTATTAACTTTTCTACCATTTTCTGAAATGTTTGTTTACTGATAACACAAAGCAAGTTGCCTTATATTATATATACCAGAAATACAAAATATGTTAAATAGTTCAGTGAGAAGCTAAAGAGATGATGTTGAAATTCAGACATTTTATATTCTATTGCTGATTAACCTCACTTGATGGATGCCATTGAACACCTCTGTTCCTACCTCTTTCTCAAATTTCCACTGTACAAAGAAATTCCTATGAGAGAAATATTCTAAAATGAAAGCATAAAGTCTAAATTACCAGGTAAAGAGTTGAAGTGCTACTACATTAGAATATTTTTCCATATAAGTACAGAAAAATATGAAGGTCAGAACTTTTCCAGATTACAAAGCATATGTTTTTAAAGATTACATAAAGAAAGATTTCTGCCAGGCATAGTGGTGCATGTCTATAATCCCAGTGGCTCGGGAGTCTAAGGCAGGAGGATTGCAGGTTCAAAGCAGCCTCAGCAGTTTAAGGAGACCCTGTCTCAAAATTAAAGATTAAAAAGTGCTGGGGTCATGGCTCAGTGGTTGAGTGCTTCTGGGTTAAATCCTCAGTGCCACCTTGCAAAAAAAAAAAAGAGAGAGAGAGAGAGAGAGAGAGAGAGAGATTTCTTCCAAATCACATGTTCATTCAATAAAATATCATTAGCATATTGAAAACTCAGTAAATATAATTTATAGGATGATGCCATCAGCAAAATTATTATAAGCACACTTAAAATGTGATATGATGAAATTTTAAAATTTGACAGTGCTTCACAGTGAGGTATACAGGAAAAGGCTGAACTTGGAGAATCTGAATCTCTTATTCTATTGGTAGCCAGTCCCTGTGGGGAAGCTATCTCTCTCTCCTGCTATACAGACGCTGAAAATATAGTGAGCACAACTAGTTGCAGATCTCTTCAGTTCAGAAACCTATGAATTTCTGTCTCTATGGAACATGACTGCATCTGTTTATAAAAACCACAGTACTCTCAGAGATATCTAGAAGTCAAAACTTTCTTTTCTCCATAATTAGACTTCTAAACATTTCTCACAGTTCAACACCAAGAATACTAACAGGAACTAAACTTTAAGAGCAGCAATTTGTCAGTAGGTTTTCTTTGGGCTTAAGATCATTTTTTTTTTTTAATTCTAAAGCCTTATGAATTCAGAATGATAAGAAGTAAACAGCATGCAACATTTTGATGTGAAGGATACCTACACAGTTTAGCACTGTGAAATGACTCCTATGCTGCCTGGAAATAAAGAAGCATTAAACAAAAACATTAAGTTCACCTAGGGACAAATTTCATTAGACAATAAAGCATGATTAAACAAGACTCTTGTAGTATTTGAAGTTACCTTAACCAGTCTTAGCATACTACAGTTCTTAATAGGTCTTTTAAAACTGTCTTTCATCTGTATATATCTAGGTAAGATGGTTCTGGTGCAATCGAATTTACCAAGATTGCCACCTGCTGTTTGGAAAACATTTTACAAATCTGTTTACAAGAAAAATACTGTACTGTATTGCCTCAATATATTTGTTGGCTTTTGTGATTTAAGGCAAGTTGAAAAATTATCACATAAAATTAAAAATACCTTTATATTACACCATACATTCTGGAGTATTATTAACATTTTCATTTTACTCTTTTGGATAATATATGAAAGGAACAACAAATTATTTACAAGTATGTAGTTACATAATTAAAATAAATTCTTGAATCAGGTAAATAATTAACAAATTACTGCTTCACAGAGACAAATATATGTTTATATATACACATACATGCACACATATGCACACACATGCAGGTACATACACTAGGCCTTTGAATCCTGGTCTGATACTTTTATATAAACACAAATTACATTGTCCCTCAAAAGCTTTATATGACTACTAACTTCAAAAATGCATTTCACTATAGAGAATATAAAATGTTTTATCAAAATAGTTTGCTTATATTTATCTTTCTTCATGTGCAATAATATTATTTTATTAAGACAACAGTATTTCTAAGTTTTCCACAGTAGACTTGATCTAAAAATTAGATCCTAATCCTCCTTGATTTCTTCTATGGTCACTGTATCATTTTTGTAAGTAGGACCTTAATATTCTCAATTCCAATCATTTTATAGGTGCACATTTGCACATGGACAATATTAACGGAGAAAACTTTCAAATTACCAAAACATTTACTAAGGCATTTTTCCTCTTTTCATCAATAACAAAGCCTCAACAAATGTTCCTTTTAGAACAATAAGTTTTTTCTACTATTATCATTGTGAATATTTCTTCAGATACCTGGGCAAAACTGCTATTTATTTTTATGCTTCACTTAATCTGAAAGCAAAACAAATTAATCAAGTGTGCAAGGAGACCCTCTGTAGTCAGGAAGGAGATATAATACCCTTTCATCTTTGTCTAGATAAGCAGTGAAAATAATAATTAATCATCTGGACTTAATTAGAAGCTGCTGTAATGTCTACTAAAGGTAGACAATAAAAATATTTGCACATCAGTGTTAGGACTTTTCTTTAAGGGTAAATGGATAACCTAAAGATTTTCATAAACATCATAACCAAGAATAAGATTATTCTTTTGTCATCATAAGAAATTGTAGGGATGGAAATTTTATTTTTATAAATACTAGTAGTTGGGAAATAGAATAACTACAGGGAAGATAATTAAGGGTTTCAATTTTTAAATTGGTCAAATTTGCCAAATAATAATCTTATTCACCTCACTCTCATTGTATACCCTCAGACTCTGAGGAGTAAAATGGTAGGATGGTAGTAGTTTTCCCTGATTTTGTTATGATATTTTTCATTTATTTTTTTAAATAATTTCCTGGATACTATTATTTAGAAAGCAAATATTATAGCTGGTTTAGCCTCTGTTAACTTTTTGGTTCCTTGGGGACATTCTTACTTTCTCAGGGGAAGAGCTCACTATTTCTACAACTCGATTTCCAGATTCCATTACTCTTTTAGTCATTAATTACTGAGTAGGAATCTACCATTTACAGGAAGATATTACACTTAAATATATAAATAAAACCTCCTTCTTGGAATGACAGTTGCTTTGTCTGAAAACGTTAAGCGAAACTTGCAGGCTGAGTGTGCTCAGAAAAACTTGTGACGCAAATTAGCCCATATCATGAGTGTACCTAGAAATAGTATCTTGGGTCACAGATGCAGCAATTTTGGGGATATCTCTGAATATTCATACCAAAGCAGGACAGTAATGTTGGTAGCACAAAACCTTTCTAGAACATTGGTATTCATTTATATTAGAATTTGGCAACCTGTAATATAATGTATGTAAGCTCCCCCTACACACCCAATCCCCCACTTTGTAGAAATGTCATTCTGGGATTGACCATTCTTTATCTTGTAAAGTTGCTTTGCAACAGTACAGTTTCTCCTCCAAATACCAAAAGAAACTTCATTTAATTTCTGAATAATTTTCTTTGAACTTCAGTAGGAGGAATCACAAAACTCGCTCACTTTATGCCCCCTTGTTTTTCTTTTATTGCCCACTCTCATTTTCCAAAGCTACACTTTTTGAACCTTAGTATACTTAAACATCACCCTGAAAGGTTGTTGAAACACAGACTCCTAAGATGGACTTCCACAGACTCTGATTCAGCAGGTCTGGGTGAATTTGAGAATTTGCATTTTTAAGAAAATGTCAAGTATTATTGAGGATGCTGGTCTGCTTATCATCCTTTGGGGTGCAATGATCTGTTATAGTAAAAAAAATAGTAATACTAATAATAATAATGTGAAAACTAACAGAGAAATGAAATGCAATCCTCCAACTTACCTCTCTTCATTAGAGATTGCAAAGTTCTATTTTATTCGTGCTTCTATTTTATTCATTCTTACTCAACAAGATTCTATTTTATTCATGCTTCTTCAGAAATGATGAGGGATTTTTTAATGTAATCTGTTGATAATGAAAATACAAACAATCCATTTTAAGTTTTTTCAGCTAACTCATTTCAACCAAAATAAGATCTCTTCACAGCAGTCATATAAAGAAAAGTAGGACAGTTAATTAGTTGTGTGGGTAAAGATGGTTTAGTCCTTATCCAACTCTCAGTTCTCCAGTCCTCATTTTTCCTGTTCCATGAAGAAGCAGGAAAAACAACTTAAGTATTATTTGAATAGGTTTGATAAAAACTGTGCAATGCCAGGACACAGATCTTCTTATCCCCAGCACCTCTCTTCCTGAGCAGGAGTATATTTTTGCTGCCTCTTATTCCCCAAGGCTATTAGCTACTGTATACACATATAAGTGAGTGTGAGCAAGGTGTCAGGGAAGAAGACAGCATCTTAACTCACATTGACTTATTTTCTCCCAGGTCCCAGTTAGTGGTGTGGTGGATGAATCACTTCCAGTACAATTATTTTGTCTTTGGTAGAGATAAGTTTAATATGTTTGGTAAATTAGACCCTTCAAAACGCCGGTGTAGTACTCCATTTTAAGGCTAAATGTAATCACTATTAGAAATCCAGATATGTGAGTATAAAATTTGCATTTTCTTATTGAAAGAGAAAAAATGCTACTCTATGTTAAAATTGCATATGAGTTGACATCTGCTTTGCCTTTTTCTTTTTAAACTACTATTAGTTCATCACAAATAGTGCTTTTAAAAGCTCCTATTCCATTGGAATTTCTGATTTTTCTGATGTCAGATGGTATCTGTATATTTTACAGGGAATTATGCTATTATAGGTTGAGTCTTCATAAGGTTAAAGCAAGTATTTTCACTGAATATTTTTGGACATAACAAATAATGTCACACTTTAAAGTTTACATCAATCACCTAAAACTAAACACTAGGTTCAGTGTTTAACAGTAGGTGGCACTAGAAATTGAATTCTTTCTTCTTAAATGTTCTATTTGTTTTTACCATGTCACTTCTAAAAAGCATGGAAATTAATTAGAACTTGAAGATAACCCTGTGTAAGAGAGACCACCTGTTGCTTAATAAATATTTAAAATAGTGTCCGATCCTCCCACAAAAGCATGGGTTTTATTATATAGTCCATTCAACAGTTCTGGAAAAAAAATCAACTGAATTTTATAGGCAGAATTAAGGAGAAACCACTGAGGTCTAAAAGAATCAATATCTATATCAAATAGTAATTTATGTCCCTTTTCAAACCTGTTTCTATGGAGACTTTTATTATCATAATTTGTCTTACAGATTGCTCATCAGATGAGACTTTGACAGAAGCCCATGGCTTCTGTCATGGTAGAAACTTAAAAGGCAATTTGTTGTAATCTTATATTACCCTACTTTGTCCAATATTGAAATATTTGGCAACATGCTGAGCATTCTCAAGTCAAAAAGTAGAGAAATACTTATACATTTTTTTTTTTGTTTCTTTCTTCTATCTCCAGTTGCTTTGTAATAAAAATAAACACACATTTTAGGCACTACTTAATCATTATTTTAGGTCAGAGCTCCTTGAGGCAGTCCCACCCTGTAACCCGCCTTGCTGGGATTGGCCCTCCATGTGTCCAAATAATGATCCTAAAGACTTCAGTGCAGCTGGCCTGACAGGAGGCTGTGGCCAGGTGGCTCAAGTCTCAAGTAGCCTTGCCACTCATGCCAATGTGCCTCCAAGTCATCACTTTCTACATGTGCTAAGATTAGAGAAGGCTAAAAAGGACTCTTATCCTCAGCTTTTCCTAAAATAATATAAAAAGGCAAGTAAAATTTTCCAGCAAAGTCTGGAATGCACTTCAATGTTAAAAAATCTAATAAAAACTTGGTAAAGAATTATTTAGTTATTCTTCAAAATTGAAGTTAGCCATTGTTTAATTAAATTAGTTAACAGCTTGAAACTAGAGTGATCTTATCTACTAAGCTGAAATGTAGGATTAAATGATAAAATACAGAATTTGCTTGGGAGTGTGTACATAAAACATGATCCAGACCAGCACTCACACAGGCAATCTCTAACACACAGTTTGCTGATAAAATTAAAGTTTGCCGTTTCTGACTTCGACACTTAAGAACAATTTTTTTTGTGAAATATATGAATAACTTATTTATCATAGATCAACAACAAAAAAAGTACCCCTATGCTTAGGGACAATGTCTACTCTGAAAATGGGTCTTGTTTGTGTCTGTAAGCCATCACCTCCCAGCTGTAACCTTAGGCTACATAGTTCTCTCTACCTTGGTTTCCTCGTGTTTAAAATATATTCTATTCACCAAGGGAGGTTACTATGGGAATTTGATAAATTAAAATACGAAATTCACTTAGAAGAATAATTCCTAGTGAAACATACAGATTGCTGATACAATTGTATGCTTGAGATAGCTAAAACCTTTTCTTTTGTGAGGCACAGTATTATGAAACACTTCATAAATACTCTTTTTTCTCTCAGGCCTTGACAGCAGCATGAATTCTTCACCTGAGTAGGTTCCACCTTTGAATTTAGAGCTGTAAACCATGTGAGCACAGAGACTGGATCTATCTCATTTACCTCTGCATCCCCCAACCTGAGAATTCACAAAACATAATAATTCACGATTTGCCAGCAAGTAAAAATTGAAATGTGGGGTCACTAGTAGTGCATGTTTTCCTTTTATTTTTTTTTCTGCATGCCAACTCTATACTTTTGAATCAATTTCTCTTTAATGCTGAAATTCTAGCATATGAGGTGAAAACTAATTTTCCACATCAAATTGATTTAAACCCTGTATAATTTCTGCTATTTTTAAGAGACAGAAAATCAGTTTGAATAGACAGATTAACAGCTAATCACTAGGTAATTGCTACCTTATTTTAAGGGAGCATGCTAACTACATACTTGTGACTTCAAGTACAGTTGTATCTTACAAATGAGTTTTTGTATCTTTGTGCTAGTGATAGCAAACAGTGGGATGTTTCAGCTGATGCACAAGAGTTGCTCTTCCATTTTGCTAAGGCATAAAAATACAGGAGTCCTTCATATTGCTGCATGATAATATGTTTTTATTTTGAGCACAGAGAGAAGCCTAAGCTAGTTATCTATTTTCTAATTTACAAAATACACATAAGTAGTATTAAGCACACACAAAAAAAATTAACACAAATCTCTATCTCTAGCTTATGTTTTTCTCTTGAGCTTTGGTTCCATATAGCAACTGGGTTTTGGATAGTATCTAAATGTGCTCAAATATTACAAATGCAAAACTATTTCAGCATCTCTCCCAAGCCATCTCTGCTTCACATACTGTAGCTCAAGATGAAGCACACTGGATGTCCCTCCTGGAGTCTTCTTATTTCTCCATTTTCCTTCCCTCTTGCACCCATCAGCCATGAAGTTGAGTACAGTCTACTTCCTAAACAGATTTGGAATCCACCTACTTCCTATTGCCATTTCCTGTGATTATTTTCCTCCTCCCTTTGTACATTATTTAGATTGTCCCAGGTCTCTTAGTCTGAGGTCTCATGTTCCTTCAATTCACTCTCCAAACTGCAATCGTAACTTGTAAAAACAGATTATGCTAAGTGAAGCTAGCCAATCCCTTAAAAACAAATGCCAAATGTCTTCTTTGATATAAGGAGAGTAACTAAGAACAGAGTAGGGACAAGAGCATGAGAAGAAGATTAACATTAAACAGGCATGAGAGGTGGGAGGGAAAGGGAGAGAGAAGGGATATTGCATGTAAATGGAAGGAGACCCTCAGGGGTATACAAAATTACATACAAGAGGAAGTGAGGGGAAAGGAGGAAAAATATAAGGGGGAGAAATGAATTACAGTAGAGGGGGTAGAGAGAGAAGAGGGGAGGGGAGGGGGGAGGGGGGATAGTAGAGGATAGGAAAGGCAGCAGCAGAATACAACAGACACCAGAATGGCAATATGTAAATCAATGGTTGTGCAACTGATGTGATTCTGCAATCTGTATATGGGGTAAAAATGGGAGCTCATATCCCACTTGAATCAAAGTGTGAAATATGATATATCAAGAACTATGTAATGTTTTGAACAACCTACAATAAAAATTAATTAAAAAAAAAACATAATTTCCTTTGACCTTAAAGTACATTCAAACTTCTTGGCCACCCATCATTTATAAGCCCTCCCTCTCCTGCAACTACCCACCTTCTACTCATCCCCAACTTTACACTCTGTCCATTCTGAAACAGCCCAATTTATTGAATGTTCCTATTCTCTTGGCCCCTGGGTCTTCCCATAAATGGTTCACATGGAAGACTTTCCCATTCCTCCTTGCAGAAGTCCTATTTATCTTTTTTACCTCAACTTGGACATCCTTTCTAGAAATCTGTTGCTCACATCCTTCTCCCTACAGTACTTCTAGAGCCACCAGACCACAGTGAACATCCTGTTGAGTGTTAATTTCTCATATTATTTTCTTCCTGATCATTTCTTGGTAGTTGAGAGACCCTGACAATTCTTATTCATCCTTTATATGGAAAGTATTTTAAAGGGGGATTAGGATATAATGGAAACTAAATATTTGTAGAGTGAACAAATTCTATAAGTGGCACTGAAGAACCCAGGAAGATCCCCACTACTCGAGATGTATGAACATAAGATAGAAGAAAATAAATTCTTATTTTAGTGTCTAGGCTCTTTTGCTTCTAGTATGTGCATAAACAGACTTGTTTTCTTTACTAATTTTTTTTTAAGATATAGTCTTCAAAGAATGCCAAAATCACCTTTAATCAAATATTTAAAGCAGCTGTGGGATTTGATATCAGTACTGAAAAGTTGTAAATCCTGGACCAATTTGCAAATTTTAAATCGATGATTCCCCTTTCTTATCATTTGTGTACTGGGTTTCTGTCTTCAAGAAGCACAGTGCAGCTGAGGCTCTGTGAATTTATAGTAGAGCAAAACATAAAGTTTGTCAGCCTCCCTAGACTGAGAAAATTATTGGTTTGGTTGGTTTTGTTTGATTATAGGTAGATCAAACAGATAGTCAATAAGTTAGTAATTGAGTACTGTGAATGGACCCAAGAGAACTAGTGCTTATGCAGCTTCTTTCATACCTAGAGTTGGCATACTGTAGGTCACTTCAGAGGGTTCTAAAAAGGGGCACGTTGGCTCTTACAAATTAGATATAACCCTCCAAGGTCAAATTTTCCAATATCTGATACCCTAGAAATCTCTTTAACTTTTAGTGTGATTATAATAGCTAATCTCTGTCTCTTTCTACTTTTAATTGGAATGACTTGTGCCTGACCATTTTCCATAGACACACACACACATACACACACACCCTCAGTATTGTGCAGAATCATCTTATTTCTCTGTGATCTTTAGAATCAGCATAGTTGAAAAATAGATTGTCTAGCCAGAGGAGACCAACAAATGAATAACCTATTAAAAAATGTAGATATAACAAGGTGACAGACACATACTTTGGAGAACAACAGAGCAAAGGAAGGAACAGGAGTGTGGAAGGGTGGGTCAGCAAATCACTGAAAATGTGAGATTTGAGTTAAGATAAAATGTGGTGAATATATGAGCCATGGAGATACTTAAGGACAAGGAGGAGGGATATGCTGGGTGGAAAGAACAGGTGGACACATTCTGAGGCACCAGCTCAACCAGAGTATTGGAGAAGGAGCCAGCCAGGAGGCCATTGTGACTGAGGAGGTAGTGAGAGGACAGAGGGAAGGAACACAGCCAAAGGGAACCAGATTGCAGGACCTTGTAACAGGCCAGTTTAAGCATTAAACATATTTCCTTACATGAAAAAACGACATTTCATCTTTCCCCAAGTAGTATGCCCTTTAAAAAATCAAGCAGTGACCCATATTTCCCAGAAGATTGTTATTACTACTGCAACCTTGATTTTGAACCTCATCAGTTTGAGCTGCAGGCCCAGTAAACATTCACCCTGTTGGCCCACCACTGCCATCTAGTGGCTAACATCTACAATGACCAGATATTCTGACCACGGTGGACAGGGAGGAGGGGCACAGAGAGGGAATGAATGCCTTTTGCCAGAACATAAAGTGTGAAAGCTTTCTGAGTCCACTCCAGGGAAATGAAGAAGTTCAGTGTACAGATTACTTTTTCACTGGTTTATATCAAGACTAAATCAGGAAATACTAGAAGCTGTAGCAACAGGTTTTATGAAATGTATTTCAGATTTCATCAGTAGAACTGAAGAAAATTTGAGTTTGAAACCCTTGAACACTAGAAAGACAGTGCAAGTTTTGTGGAAGTAAAGATTATAAATCAAAAGATGATGATGAAGATAACAAAGAGAAGAGAGATGCATAGAGGGAACAAATAGTAATCAAGTATAACTGTAATAATAGATAAAAACTGTCATGTCAGTAAAAATAAACTAGTCATTTTATATAGAGTTTGATTATGTTATAAACTATTCATGATGTATTTTGTGAACTTTAATACTTATTCTACTTTTCCATTTTAAAATATTCCATAAGAGTTTTTGAATGAATTTACAGAAATAGTTATCATCTATTATAGCAATATCCAAAGTAGTAACCATTTGAATTTAATTTACATTAATTAAAGTTAAATGAAATTTTAAATTCTGTCCTCAGCCCCACTGAGCGCATTTTAGCAACTGAACCATATTTGGCTAGTGGCTACTAGGTTTAACAGTGAAAATAGATTTCCATCATTTTACAAAATCCATCATGTAGGCTGTGTTTTAAAGATAAATTGGAATTATACTTTCAAAAGTGGGAGGAGAAAGCATTTTAAGCAGAACACACAGCATTTGCACTAGTGTGAAATATTTAGGAAATAACCAATCATTCTTTGTGACATGTGAGTACATGTGAGTGAGCAGGAGGTATCCCAGGTTCAGGTGTACTAGAAGGGTCTTTGATTACACAGGCACAGTTAACTTTACTCTATGAGGACAAGGGACCCATGACAGCAAGGGGCAAAGTTAATCTTCATTTTAGAGATTACTGTTACAAGGCATAAAAATTGGTTTAAGGTGAAAGGTACTGGGGAATTGCATCACTTGACACCCATTCCATTAGCTCAGGAAGCAGGCAATCATCCTGGACCTCTCTGTTGCCTTCATTACCCACATCATTTAGCCAACAGGCCAAACTTATCTTGTATCCACTTATTTTTTCCATCTTTAGTCTATTCATTCTTACTAAAGGATAACTGTGGCCCTGCATTAACCTCCTCAATGGTCTAGCCCAAATAGTCTGCCTAAACAAGGCAAACCAATCTTCTTAAAATTAAAAATTTATCTGAGCCTGTCTCTGCAGACCATGACATCACAGTTCTCCTCATTCTTTTCCTTCCAGTCACTTCACCCTGAATGCCTCAAGCCCTACCCTGCTGCAAGGCACTTTCATGTAAAGTGCCCTATGCCGAGAGCACTGACTGTATCTCACACTGCCAGTCTCAAGTGTCACTTCTTCCAGGAAGACTCTCAGATTTTAGATGGAAACAGCACCCTATAGTTAATGTTTGAAGTATTTATCACAATTGTATTGAATTACAATTATATTGCATACTTACAAAAAGTAATTGTGTGTGTGTGTGTGTGTGTGTGTGTGTGTGTGTGTGCATTTTACCTCTGTTTTCTCCCTTTGCCTGAGAGAACCACAGGCAGAGACTGTTTTTCTAATGTATCCCTGGTTTTCTCTATAGCAGGCCTCAGCACAGGTTAGTAAATGCATGAATTTACCAATGAACTTGTTCCCTAATTCACACAGGATAGGATGGATGCCTGGGTGAATGGTACAATTGTGGAAGATTAAGAGGAGAAGGATGAGTAGAAGATGCATCTGATGTTTTTAGTTACAGGGACATGTTTGGCATATTACTGGCAGAGTTAGGAAATACAGGGAGCGAAAATAAGCAGCAGTGTGGGGGAAAATGGTGAGAATTGAAGTGTGGACAGATTGCCTTTGAGTTTTCTGTGGAATATTCAACTAAAAATGCCATTTACCAGTTGTCTCTGCCAATCTAAAACCCAAGAAAGACATTCAAACCAAAGAAACACATAGTTGTCTCCAATTCATAGCTGGAGTTAGAAGAATGACGACAGTATAACACAAGGAAAAGTTTGAGTTAAAAGTCAACTGATTGCATTCTTACTGCTGCTCTGACATTTTACTAACTTTTCCTCTTTTCCCAGCTTTCCTCCCCTTCAGTGACATTAATATAAGCACCATCTATTTCCATGGCAGTGACTTCCCTCACCACTGCCACACCTCTGGGTTTTGCCTTTTCTTCCTGATACTGACACCTGTCCTTTTAGGAGACACCTCCAGCTGGGAGGAGACTGGTTGGGCAGCAGAGTCCAGAATAGGAGCATATGCTCTCCATGCTGTGGGGGACAGATGGAGCAGCCAGTGAAGTGTCCCCCAGCCTACTTGTGGGAGCGTCTGGTTATGGATGCTTGGCTGGTGATGGCTGCTATATTCCTTAATTTATTTCTCTCCTGTTTCCTGAGATAACTGTGGAAGAGAATCCTTTATGGAGGCTTCCTTTGCTTGAGCTAAATTATGTATGTGTCTGTGATACATTTTGCTGCTTTTTAGTTTTGATTTCTGATGACTCTACTTCTACCCATCACCACTATCCCAGTCCAGCCTTAATGAAAATTCTTCTTGGATCCCAAGAAGGATCCTTTAACAGTGTCAGAATAGCAGCCTTGGATGCATGGAAGAGGCCAGGAAGGCATGGTTAACTCCTAAAGGGAGTGAGAACCAGGCACCCTCACCAAGCCACTCCTTCCTACTCAGTGCCCCCCAACTGCACTGATATTCTTGTCTGGATTTAATATGTAATGAAAATAATGTTTCAAATTTGAAAAGGAAAAATGTCAATTCTCCTTCTGTGCTTCTGTTTTTTCACATGAGTAAATAAGACTAATAGTCATCTCTAGATCATAGGTAGTTGGGGAAGATTGAGTTTGGGTATGAAAGACTATAAAAGACTCAATGAATGTTAATAGGATTAATATTATTAATGATGGAAATTATCTAAGTAAAGCATTTAACTTAAGGGAAAGGGGAAGTATGAATCATTCTGCAAAGGATACAAGGAAGGAGACTAAGAAAGGAAAATGTACACAAGAAAATGGCCTGAGTATTTGGTGGAGGTCTAAGAGAGAATGATTTTCTTTTTTTTTTTTTAATTTTTTTTATTAGTTGTTCAAAACATTACAAAGCTCTTGACATATCATATTTCATACATTTTATTCAAGTGGGTTATGAACTCCCATTTTTACCCCGTATACAGATTGCAGAATCACATCGGTTACACATCCACGTTTTACATATTGCCATACTAGTGACTGTTGTATTCTGCTATCTTTCCTATCCTCTACTATCCCCCCCCCGAGGAAAGTATTTTCAAGAAAGAAAAAGTCAGAGGTGCTCCAGGGAAGGTTCAGTGAGTAAAGACTGAGGTGAGTGTGGTAGGCCTGATAGGCATCACTAGTGAGGAGAAGACAGCTTATGAAACAAACTGGGGCTGACATAGGTTGCCTACTAACCTATCTGCCAAGCAAAGCTTCCATGTGTTGGAGTCAAATCACCAGTGTGTTTTCATCAGAACTCAGAGTAAATCAGGGGAAGAATACTTTCTTGAACAATTCAAGTTAACAAGGAAAACACTTGGAAAGTCAAAAGGAAGGCTATTGAGGAATTGAAATTTGGGGTTCAGCCCTGCTGATAACCTCCACCAGCTCGCTCACCTTGGGTGAGTCTCATTTTGGCTTTGGCATTCTTATCTATGAAGGAAATGAAATAGGTGACCTTTGATGATACTTTCAACTTTAACATGCTCCCTTGTTTAAATCATTCAGCCTGTCTTAGGTCATTAAAAAAAAACTGCAATTTCAATACATAATGCATTCAATTGCATTTTCTCACCTACTAATAGTTATAAGTTAAATTACAGAATTCACGAATTCTGAAGCACAATTGGATCTGTAGAATTTTTATTGTCATGGATTAAATAAGACACTATTTCCAAAGGAAGACATTTCTCCCAGGAAGTCACATGCATGTATTTATTTAGGGACTTTAGTAGTAATAGTGGTAGTGGTTATTACAGTAGTTGTGGTACTGGAAATTGAACCCAGGGCATTGCACATTCTGGGCAAGCACTCTGCCACTAAGCTATATCCCCAGCCCTACTTATTGTTTCTTAGGTTCTCATTTATCAAGGTATTTAAATAAATATTATAAATCATTATTTCATGATTTGGGTTTTTTACATTATAATATATTTGTTATAGATCTGTTCTTAAAATTCCTTTTAACTTTCTTATTCTATAATTATTTGAAATTTCAAACATAATTTAAAAATCAAATTGATTTATTCTTATAGCACAACTGGTATTTTTTGTTCTTGGATGAAGAAATAAAAACATATTTTTGAACTGTATGTTAATTGATTCTTAACACTTATTAATAATTCTAATATGGCTTTTGGTATATTGTAAATCACTTTATTGTATAACATCCTAAAATATAAAAAATTGGAAAGATTTTTTTTTTTCATTCTTGAATGTGTTCAATTTGGAGATAAACCCAGGTGACTTTTTCATAAAAGCCTACACAGTAAGAAATTTCAAAGGAAGCATGAAGATTTTGCAGATAGTGAAATAAAACCTGGTGTTTTTTTGTTTATGTCTCTAACATTTCAGAAAACAATCTACTTTAAAGAACATGAAAGAGGTTCATAGTGAGAGAGATGCATTTGAGGATTGTTTATTGCCAATATTTAAAAAAATAAACACTGCTGACATTCAAGGCCCTCTGTTTTAAATTGCAGCACCTTATGAAATATGCCCAGAGGATTATCTGATGTCGATGGTGTGGAAAAGGACTCCAGCAGGCGATTTGGCATTCAATCAATGCCCACTGAATGCCACAGGTACAGTAAGATGACCCGCCCAAATCCAAATGAAGATTGCTATCCAACAACAGCATGCTGTGCTTGCTTATGAAGTCATGCTTTTGTCCTGTATCCATAAATAAGTCTGTCCAATAAGCAATTAATGAAACAATTTTAGTAAAGTACTTCCTGAAAGGAGCCAAAAAAAGAGGCCCCCAAAATATTGCTGGTGCAGTGGTTTCTCAGGGTGACTCACAGGCATTAAAAAAATAACCCAAATAACAATTTCACATGCCTGTTTTTTAAAGCAAAAAATAGCGTAAGCCCAATTTTCAGCCAGTCTCCCAATTATGCGATGCCTTCAAGCATCCTGTTATAAAGCTTCTCTCTGTTCTTTGTGACACACAGGCACCACTAGCAGACGCTGCTCTCTCAGTCTTCATGGAGTGGCCTTCTGGGAACAGCCGAGCTTTGCAAGATGCATATCAAATGAGTACAGACACTTGCAGCATTCAGTAGGTGCAAAGCCAGCTTTAGTACTTGCTCTGTTTATTTTTTGCTAATGATCATTGTGTAAGAATTTAACCTTCTGCTGTACAATCGAATCAGTAAAGTCTCTGAAAAAAAAAATGCCTAATGGAAAAACGGATGTGATAGAAAGCTAATTTTTTGTAAGTTAGGGCTAAGTTGTTTTATTCCTCAGGCTTGGGTTTGTATGGATCCTGCTATTTAAATGAAAGAATTCCTTGTCTAACTGGAAAAGGCCTAAGCAAAGTCTGCTTTCCAGTTTTATGTGTAAGAATTAAACTATATATAATGAATAATTCAAGTCTGTGTTAAATTCTATATAAGATCTATTTCAAAGCATCACACAATTTTAAAATTCTTTTAACTTTTCAGTAATTGGGAAATAACAAAGCTGTGTCACTGAGATGTCAAATTTCTTACTGCAGTTTGAAATTAAGATGTAAAAACAAAATGACAGTGTTGTTGAACCAGAGGAATTTAATTACTAGACAAAAATTGTGGGGCTCAAGTTTCCAAAGTAGTGCCAGTTACCCACACATCTTTAAACTATACAGAATGTGATACATGGGTATTTTGAGGACAATTAAATTTTGCTTGATATTTCATAAGGGCAAGTCATTCTCATTTTGGACACTATTGCCATTTCATCCTGACAGATAGGAAGACCTCTATTTATTGGAATGGTACACATTGTGGGATACAGAATAAAATACCATTATAAGCCAAATGGAAAGTTGAACTTTGGTAGGGATGATGTTTCTTTTAAGAGCCTTTATGTTTTGCTGTGCTTGTGTGTGTATGTGTGTGTGTGTGTGTGTATGTGTGTGTGTGTGTGTGTGTTTTAATGTTCTGACTGTCAACACATATTCTTAAAAAAAAACCCTGAAGGATATCTTGCTTGTGGATGGAAAAGAAGTTTATACAAAAAACACCCTTATCAATTGCTGGAATCAGCATTTACCTATTTATCAGAAAAATAAAACAAATTTTTAAAAATCTAGAAATTATATGCTGAGTAATATATTTATGTATGAAAACAAAAATTGAGTTGATAACTACATAGATCCTTATATCTATCATTATAGATACATATATGTATATTAGAAAGTTATTATTTGGCTACCTAAAGCCTTATTTCCACTATAAGTATATGCTTACATATACTTATAAAAACATATAATACAAATATATTTATGTATTTCCTATATCGCCAAAAACTCATCAATTTAATTACTGATATGGTATACAAAGGTATTGAATAGTATTTAAATTTCATATTTTTAAAAATTTATTTGTTGTGTGTGTATATATATATAGATAAATAAATCCTCATTTAATAATAGCTATCAATAACTCATGTTATTCTGTATCAGAATTATATATGAGCAAAATATTTTTATGAGTTTAATTTTAATGGATTTTATTTTCCCCGCATTTTAGACATTAGAGTTTGTTTATTTTACTCTAATTATATCTACATTCAGTTTTTTCTTAGTCATGATGGTAGATGGAACAATTTCAAGAATTAAGTAAATATAAGCCAATTCTTAGAAATTTGCAAGAATGAGAAAAATATCACATTTTTACAGAAAAGTTTTATTTTCTGAATCCAATGTTCTGTACTGAAGTATGGAAATGAATTTGCATTCTGTGACTGCAGATCATGATAATGAAGAGCCTTCAGTCTGTGAAGTAGAAGAAATAAGATTTCAAGTTACATATCTTATAAAAACAATTCAGTTGATAAATAACAGCATATGGCCTTGTTGGCATAGGTATAAAATCAGGTGCATGGTTTTTAGAACACAAAGCATCTATGTGTTCATCTCCTACAAATCACCTGCTGGGAATTTTCATTAATTAACTCCAATCTTCTTAAGAAGCTTCAACATGTGTGGTATTATTGCCTCAATATGCATAAAAAGAAACTAAAGATATACCTAGAGGGAATCCACCTAAGAGAGGTAAACAGTGAAAGTTGCACACCAGACACAATTGATCCAATGTCTAATCTCTTTTGTGGTGGCCATTCAACCTCCTGAGTCTTTTTTTTTTTTTTTTTTTTTAATCATCTGCCCTAAGCTCTGGGGCTGGAAGCCACATTTTCTGATTACATGTTCTCAGAAAAAGTCAAACGGTCTCACTCAAGTCTTAGTTTGCTATTTACAGAATGGAAGTCCTTCCTTCATTTTAGTATCTCTGGAAATATAGGGGAAAAACAGATGAGATACTATACATTTATTGTTTGTTTGTAAGAGCTGAGTAACTATAAGATATTGATAACTTTATATATAGAAAATTCATTTGCATTTAAGAATCCATTTCAATAAGAATAATATTTTAG
Organism: Callospermophilus lateralis; assembly: GCF_048772815.1. Taxonomy (NCBI): domain Eukaryota; kingdom Metazoa; phylum Chordata; class Mammalia; order Rodentia; family Sciuridae; genus Callospermophilus; species Callospermophilus lateralis. Next base: position 91,700,925 of record NC_135310.1, on the reverse strand, counting down.
AGTTTCACATATTGTGAACTTGAGCTATGCATGTAGAAAAATAAAGATAAATTAGTATAAAAAGATAGATAAGGAGGATGAGAGAAAGTGTAGATATTATATATATTTTATACATGAATTATGTTTACCTACATGTGTATGAATGCTTACACACTTATACATGCATACATTAACAAATCTAGTGTTTGCCTAAGGATGATGATCTGCTTTGCATGTTCATAGGAATATAGGATCAGTCTGTGTCTTCAAAGATGTTTACCTCACACATTAGCCTCACTATCCATATCCTACAGAGTATACTGGAGATGGAAATAAGGTCAGCTTCCTTCCATACACCTACTCTTCTTGCTTCTTTAAGCTATGTTGTGTCTGACTGGCATAGCTGGATAATGCTTGTGATATAGAACAGTTGAGACTCCCACAAATCCAAAATTACTTTGCAGACTATATTTTCTCCTGTATCAATTCAACATTTAATACCCGAAGAATTTTACTTTTTAAAAAATTTTCTATAATCAAAAAGCTCAATAAATTATTAAAATTACTTTTAAAAAATAATCTACTACAGGTAATTATTTAAAATAAATAGACCTGTTACCAACTCTTTCATATAGAATATAATATATGTACATATACACAGTTATAAAATCTGTAACTATAAGGTGCTATTAAAAACATTTTAAAAAATGTAAAGTCAGCAATCTTAAATGTATAGTTTGAGTTATTTTAGGGTAAGAACCATGTTTTGTCTTTATTGTTTTATTGCCTAGCACAATGTTAAGTACAGACTAGATATTCTGTGGCTACGTGAATGATTTTGCTATTTTTCTTCGTGGTAGGATACTGGCAACTAGAGAGCACTAAGAACATGATACACCAGAAGTATTGTTCATGAATTTATAAATGTTATCCTCCATGTGCAATTTCTGTAGCTGAAAATCTATCTAGAAATGTGGAGTAATTGATAACAACACCTTTTAAAATTATTTAGTTATTACAGAACAATTTCTGTAAGCTATTACCTGTGAAGTTTGTTTGGAAACCTTATAAGATACAAAGTTAAACACTATGCTCCAAGTATTGCTTTTAAGAAAAGATAAGGCACAAATATGTGCACACTCTTTAGTAAAATTAGAAATATACAAACAACATACTAAATGTTAAGTAGCATTATTGGACATTTCATATTTTCTACGTATTAATGTGTCTTTTGATACTGGGAATTTTAAAAATAATATACTAAATTAGGTAAAATAATTTTTAACCTATTGAGAAATAGTCACAGGATTCAGACAAATGAAGAATATCATTTTTTTTTCACAAGTAAAACATGCTTTAGTGAGAGTCTACTTAATAGCAGGAGAATAATTCTCAAATGCTTAAGAGAAGATGTCTTGTTGGACCACTGATATCCATAATGTAAAGATCACAAATCACTTCTTTTTTAAAAAAAAAATTGTTCTAATTAATTATACATGATAGTAGAATGCATTTTGACACATTGTACACAAATGGAGCACAACTTCTCCTTCCTCTGGCTGTACACGGTGCAGAGTCACACTGGTAGTGTAATCACACATGTATATTGTAATAATGTCCCTCTTGCAGAAGCTTTCCCACCCCCACACCCTCTCCCCTTCCCTCGCTTCCCTCTGCACAATCCACATTTTCTTCATTCTTCCTACCCACCCCACATTATGAATCACCATCCACTTATCAGAGAAAACATTTGGCCTTTGGGATTGGCTTATTTCACTTAGCATGATATTCTCTAATTCCATCCATTTACTTACAAATGCCATAACTTTATTCTTCTTTAAGGCTGAGTAATATTCCATTGTGTATATGTATACCACATTTTTTAAAAATCTATTCATCTGTTGAAGGACATCTAGGTTGCTATTGTGAATTGAGCTGCTATAAACTTTGATTTGGCTATGTCACTGAAGTATGCTGATTTTTAGTCCTTTGGGTATAAATCAAGGAGTAGGATAGCTGAGTCAGGTGGTGGTTCCATTCCAAGTTTTATGAGGAATCTTCATACTGCTTTCCATATTGATTGCACCAATTTGCAGTCCCACCAGCAATGTATGAGTATACCACACATCCTCGCCAACATTTATTATTGCTTGTAAGAATACCATTTCTTATTGCTTATAAAATTATCATGAGAAATGATGGAATGCTGTGTCTAAATAGGCCAGGATGCCCCTTAGTTAAGCAGACCAACTTTGTCATTGGTGCACCTAGACAAAAACTCTCTCTTTCCCTCTTTCTCTCTTTCCTACACACATATGCACAGGCATGCATCTGGAGAGAGAGGCTGTATAAAACTGACAAAACATGAATGATGGAGAATTGAGAAAGGCTAAAGACTTTGCACTAATAGAAACTCATCCATACAGAAATTGTAAGAGCTAAGTATGAATGTTCTCCTTTGAGATGTTTCCTAACGTCTCTGTTTCGGTTTTTCAAATCTTCACTAAATGAGCAAACACAAAAGTCGGAGTGATAATTCATCTAGTTTTTGAAAGTTTGACTTCATGGTAAGAGATATCAAAGAGCTGGAATCTTGGTTTAAGAACTTTATTACTCCTTTTATTGGTGGTTTTTGAGAAATAATGAGATAATGATAGAGAGGGATTGAAATACAGAGACTGGAGACCAACAAAGATACTGAGACAGAGAGACAGTTAGAGAACAGAATAGGTATGACTTATTTTTCTTTTATATTTGCTATATCCCAGTGGAATTTTTATTCATTGATACAAAACTCCTCACATGTTACACTTTTTTAGCCACCAGCTCATTGCAAAAATGTTCAGCAAGTTGCCTGAAAAAGGGTAATATACTTTATTATTGAAACTTTCATAGGGGATTAAAAATAATAGTCTTGGCAATTTTTTTACAACAAATATTAAGATAAAAAGTGTGTAAGACATTGTTTCTTTAATGAGCACAGAGAAATGACTGCTAAGGTCCAGCTGATTTGGAGAAGTAGAATATAGTTTTAATTTTGAAGTAGTCACTAATCAGTTGGGGATAGGGAGCCTGAGAAACAGAAGTTACCTGTTCTGTTTTTTGGGGGATGTGGTGTGGCTAAAACATGTATCTATATGTATGTATTTCTACTTACACAGACCTCTTAGGAATGAATATGGAGACCCTTGTTTCAACAACTCAAGATAGACTATTCAATTCCCTTTATATTAATGTTGCCAACCTTCAAATCCTTTCTTCTAGAACTTAAATGATTGCCAAGATCAGAAATGCCCAGGAAAGTTGAAGAACGTGACTTGTTTTATAATGAGCAGAATCCTCTTAAGTTTATTCAGACCACATATAAAAGTCTATAGCATATTTCAGAAATTCCTAATGTATTTTCTATTATATCTGAAAAATTGTTTTAAAATTTTTTTAACTTCATATATTATTGGTTTAGGAAATGGCTGTCAATTATTTTTCTGTAAGGATAACAGTAAATATTGGAGACTTTTCATGACATATGGTGTTTGTCAAGACAATGGATTCTGCTTTGTAGCATGAGAACAGCTATAAACAATAAATAAATAGATGGGAATGACTGCATTTTCATAAAGTTTTATATAAAAACCAGGCAATGAACTGAAATTGGCCTTTAGACGATATTTCATTGGCTTCTGGTCTAAAATGTAAGTTTTTTTGTTGTTTATTTGTTTTGTTTTTCTTTAAAGATTACAGTTCCTTCGAAATTTCCCCTCAAGGCCTGGAAAAGTCTATTTTATCTCCTTTTCCATCTATTTTCTTTAGCATTTTAACAATTTTCAGTGTTTATAATATTTTCTCTCCTGATTGCACATCTAGTAATTTTTTACTGACTGTCAGACACTGTATAAAACAAAAGTAGAACATGTTAATGGCTACCAGAAACCATCCCCTTTCCTTGGTTATTCAGATACTTGGAGGGATTGAAACTTCAGTTCATTCAGGGGTTGATTTTGGACAGGACTATTTTGAAGTTTCAGGAAGAACTATGTGTTAATAAGCTATTACTTATTATGACAAAATACCAGAGTTGATAAATTTAAAAAGAGAAAAGATTATTTTGGCGTACAGTTTCAGTCCACAGTTGGTTGAACCACTGCTTCGGGATCTGTGATGAGGCTGTTCATCATTGTGAGAGAGCAAGGAGGAGGAATGTGCTCATCTCAACTGTGACTGGGAAGTGAAAGAGATGAAGGTATTGGGGGTCCCAATATCACTTCCAGGCCCCATACCCAGTGACCTAACATCCTACTACTATGCCTACCACCAGCTCCTAGAACACTGTAAACTACGGAAAGAAGCCTTTAAGACATGGGCCTGTGGAAGACACTCAACCAAACCATAGCAAACAGTGTCTTATAGTCTCTTTCCTAAGGAAAGGGTGGAAAGCCTGAGGGTACCCACCCTTTTAGCCTTGAGAAACTGAAAAACTCATCTGAATTCTTCAGAAATGCCTAGATCCGGATCCAGCTATCTGCCACAACAAATTCAAATCCACCAAATGTCCTCAGAGGAAGACCTGCTGGGGCTTAAGTTTGCATTCTTCCCTTCAGTAGGCATTTGTTTCCAAAGACTAGCAAAGAAGGAGGAAATTATACTTCTGCATTTTAAAAGTCTTCCTCCTAACTTTGCAGCTTCCTACATAAGTTAAGAGCTAGCAGGATTAAAGCCTCTCAAATTTCCAATAGATTTTTCCAGGTCAAGGGAACCAAGAACTGCAGTTTCTCTTGTTGCCCCAGAAGTTCTCTGACTGGGCCACACTTGTCCTCAGGTTTTGTCCAGCTTTAACAAAAATTCCTAAGAGGAGAAAAGAAAAGTGTTTTTTTTTTTCTTTCTTAATTGATAGATTTATGAAAAATATGGACAAATGGTCCTGTGATTAAATGTTATTGTAGTTGGGTGCAGACTTCATAAAACATAATTGTAAGGGACTCTTCTCAGATATTCTCTGAACAAAAGTAAAAATGTAAACAGATATGATTGACAATACAGTGCCATTTTAGACATGAAATTTTTGACTTACATGAGAGAATACCTCTACTTTGTGTAAATTTAGTTCATATCATTTTCACTGTTATTAGTCCTCCCGGGTGCCCTTAAAAGATTGTTTTTTTGTAATGTATGTGTGTTTTTTTCTATTTGAGGAAGCAAAAGCATTGGTTTTTACATGAATTAGACAGTCTACCAAACTAGTAAATGTCAACTATATTACAAACAAGAAAAAAAAAATCTTTAGTCACATGATTGTATTTCCTAGAGAATTTAAGAAAGGCAATTATATAGATGTATAAATTAAATAACTCTACTAGTTATGCGGATTTTTTTTCCTTTTCTACCTCAGAAAGTATTTCTGATTAGATTTAGAAAATCCCAAGAGATATTTAACCTATTATCAGAGTATAGAATTACTGTGCCTTGGAGAAGAAATGTTAGAGTCAGTCATAGGCATTGAAATTTATTGAATTGGAACTTAATTCATAAGATGATTTGATATAATATACTTGTGCAGAGAATTATAGTTAGGCTAATACCAAAGAAAAAATTACCAAGGAAAGTGTTTTGTTATTCCATATTTTTTAATCCATCTATTCATCTATCCATTTATTCATTCTACAAATGTTCACTGAGATTTAACTGTACCAAGCACAGTGCAAGAACTTGGAGATACAACTTGAACTCTCAACAAATACAAAATAAAGTTGGCAGGGCAAGAGATAAAATAGTCACAAATTGTGATATACAGGAATTAATTCACAGGGTGACAAAATAGGGAAAAATTTTGGAAACCTATATTTTAATAAAATGGTGGAGTCTTTACAAGAAAATTATATTTTAAACTCTGACCTAAAATATGAGATGAACTAGACATGTAAATAGTGGAGAGGCCAAGTTTATCAGTGGATGAGAATACAAACCATGTAGAAGAAATAACATTTGGAGAGACTTTGAAGTCTTTAAGGAAGTGAAAGTAGATCACTGAGCAGAGGTGGTAAGCAAGAGAATGTCCTGAGATGAAGTTAGAGAACTAAGTATGGAAAACATCATGCTGTGCCTCAAGGCTCTTACTAGGAGTCTGGAGTTTATTCTAAGTGCAATAGGAAGCTATTGAGAGCAGAGAAGTGATGTGATGCAATCTAATTAAAGAGGGTCCTATGGCTGTTCAGTGGAGACTGGGCTGTAGGGCAGGAATAGAAGCTGTGAAACCTGCTGCAGTAATCCATGAGATGTGGTGATTAACTTTATTAAAGTTTAGTGATCACTTTTGGAGTATTGTAATGCCACTTTCTAAGGTGAAGAAGGCAGAACCACGAGGAATAATTTGGGGTAGGTATAATTGGGGGTTAAAGAAGGTTTTTATGAAGTAGGGAGAGTGTAATTGGATATGAAAGTCAGAAGCTTAGATTCCAAGCCTGGGCCAGAAACAATTTTATAAGTCATCAATATGAAGAGGAAAAGATGAGAAAGTGATGGAAGACTTCACAGCGGTTTATTTCCAGGTTTTGATGATGAATGAGAGCCAAAGAATGGATAGTAATTAAAGAAGATGCAAGGTCCAAAGAGGTTTTTGTGTTTGTTCGTGGGGTTTTATTTTTTGTTTGTTTTAAATGGGAAATATTAGAACAGTCTTGCATGTTAAAAGAAATGATCCAGTAAAAAAAAAAATAAATAAATGGTAAAAATTTAGAAGAGAAACAAGAAAATTAAAGATAATGAAAGGATGAAAAAGGAGCCATAATCTATACCAGAAGTGAAAAAATAAAGTCTTTGATAGGAGAAGAGATACTTGCTACATTATAACCAGAGGAAAAAAACGATGGGGAAGATGAATACAGTGGATCAGCTTAGCGAGGTTTGTCTGGGAAAGATTATGGGTTTTTCATCTGGCAGACTTCTTTTTTGCCATTAAGTACAAGGCAGGATCATTAGGTAAAAGTAAAAATTTAGAGGAGACAGGTGTCTTTTTAGGAAAGAAGAAAAGATTTGAAATAGTAATTTGCAGGATGTTGAAAATAAGCCTATTAGAGAAATATAATAGGATTATCAAGTTGCATTGGGTACAATCTGAGATTTGAAGAGAAGAATTTAGAGTCTACCTAGTTAGTCTCCTTGTAATTTTTATCCAGGAAAGTTGAACTACTTGGGCAGGGGGCAAAGAGGATATTCTTGCTATTCAGAAAAATTAAAGAAAAAAATTATTTTGAGGACCAAAAGTATCAGTAGTACCTACCTGAGCACTTATTAGAAAAGTATAATCTCAGTCCCTATCCCAGATCTACCTGATCAGAATCTGCATTTTGAATATTACCCTTTTTGATTCATTTGCAGATTAAGCTTTAAAATCACCATGGTGGGTTTTATCTAGGGTTGCACTTTTGGTTGATGAATGCACTGGAATTAGAGAGGACAAAGAAATGAAATGATTAATGGTCAACTCCCACTATAATAAGATACCATAATCATAGATGATATTTGATCTTCCTCTCCTGAGGGAATTGTACTTCTTCACTCCATTGAAGTTAGGCATACTTATGTGGCTGATTCTGGTCATTTGGTTGTGCATGGAAGTGATCTTTGTCGTGTCTAGGATGAGGATGTCACCAATGCATGATCATTTATCCTTCATCACCTCAAGTCTTTGAACGACTGTGATAGAGCGAGGCTTCCAGAAGATGATGGGCTCCTTATGTAACACAAGAAATAAACCTCTCCTGTTTCAGGTGTTAAGATTTTGGAGCTATTTGTCATCACAGCATAACTTCTATTTAGATTCTTGCTGTTTAATGCTCTATCCCTAGACCCCAAAACACTCCAGTAATGGAAATAAAATTTAGAAAACTTAAAGAAAAACTGAGTCAGTTGGTGCTCTGCCTCCCATTGGGGAGATTCTTGAAATTTTGGGTTCCAGTATGGGACAACTCTCTTGCTTTGAGCTCATGGGGCATGTTCTAGTTCTATCCCATTAATGGAAATATTTATTTATTTACTTATTTGTTGTAATCAATTATAAATGACAGTAGAAAGTTCTTCGGTTCATTGCACACAAATGGAGCAGAAATGTTCACTTCTCTGGTTGTGAATGAAGTAGCCACACCATTTGTGCAATCATATATGTACCTAGGGTAATGCTGTCTGTCTCATTCCATTGTCTTGTCTTCCCCTTTTCCCCTTCTCCTTTGCCCCATCCAAAGTTCCTCCACTTATTCCATGCCCCACCCCCCAATATGGATTACTATCCACTCATCAAAGAAAACATTTAGCCTTTGGGTTTTTGAGATTGATTTATTTCACTTAGATTGATATTCTCCAACTCCATCCATTTGCCTGCAAAGGCCATAATTTTATTCTCTTTTAATGCTGAGTAATATTCCATTGTGTATATGTACCATAGTTTCTTTATCCATTCATCTATTGAAGGGCATTTAGGTTGCTTCCACAGTTTAGCTATTGTGAATTGGGCTGCTATAAACATTGAAGTGACTGAGTCACTGTAGTATGCTCTTTTTAAGTCTTTAGGGTGTAGACTGAAGAGTGGTAGAGCTGGGTCCCATGGTGGTTCCATTCCAAGTTTTCTAAGTAAACTTTATACTGCTTTCCAGATTGGTTGTACCAATTTGTAGTCCCACCAGCAATGTATGAGTGTGCCTTTTCCCCCACATCCTCACCAACACTTATTGTTGTTTGTATTCATGAAAATTCCATGAATGGAAATATTTATGAGAACATCTGGTTTTGTTAGGTGTTCAGAAAAACAATCTTACCTACATATGTCCTTTCCTCAGGAATTGTACTTTTGTCCTATTTTAGCCCAAAACTACTAAATTAAAGCTATTCCTACATTCCACTGGTTACATGAATTTACTGTGTCTCATTTTTACTTTGGAAATTTCAGGGTTTCACATGGAAACCTGGATAGTGTATGCCTACTCAGTTTTCTTCATGACTAATTATTGTCATAACAGTAACTTGTGATTCTCAAATTCATGCCATTCTTCCTCTCACTTTAGAGGTTCTTGGGAGAAGAAAGTGGGATATATAAAGCCTCTTAGGACAAATCCTATTCAAACCATTAGCCTGGGCTATAACTGATACATAAATGCTTTATGCAGGACAATATAGGGGTAAATCTGCCTTATCATATTATCTATAGACAAGAATTGTCTTTTTAGGGCTGGGGATGTGACTCAAGCGGTAGCCTGCTCGCCTGGCATGCGTGCGGCCTGGGTTCGATCCTCAGCACCACATACAAATAAAGATGTTGTATCCGTCGAAAACTAAAAAAATAAATATTAAAATTCTCTCTCTCTCTCCCTCTCTCTCTCTCTAAAGAAAAAAAAAAGAAAAAGAAAAAAAAATTGTCTTTTTAAACATAACTCCTAGCCCTAGGGCAACTCTAAGGTGAAGCAAGTTCTTTACATCAAATACAGGGAAAAAATTAAGAAATGTTCATACTAGATCTAAGGGTGTATCTTATTCCTCATACAGGATAATCTCTGTCTTTCCTGGAGACTCAAGTTAGATATGTAAGTAATTTAATGCCATTATCAAGTGAATGACTTTGGTCTCAGAAAATGACAGAATTGTGAACTGAATCGAAATATATATTTAGATTATTGCTTTACAAAAAGAAGCTCCATGTATAATTATCTGTTAATTGAAGCCACTCAAACTGTAAGAACCTTTAATATACCTTACAGATGGACTGTAGGAGTTGCTGTTAAAAATAATATATAAATATATGATGTTTAAAGTGTGTCATTTGCACAAAGCAACTATGATAAACCTTTTTTTAGGATTTACACAATGGAGGCAAGTGTGGTTGGCAGTGGGAGGCATAAAATGAAAGAATAAGGTTATTTCAGAAACACACCTACTCTTTAAGCCGTGACCCCACCACTTAGCTCTATATAAAGAGCAAGGAGGATGAATCCAGAACTATAAAAAGCATCTATTTTTAGATTTCATTTTTCCCCTTTCACCCTTGATCTTGTCAACAGTATTAAATGTGAATGACAAAGAAACTTTTTAAGATTGTCCTTTGGAGCAAAAACACTCAGAGAGTATTTGAATATGAGTAGGATTAATCACTGATAGTTATAATTTTTTAAGGAAATACTAAAATTATAAAAGCCTTTTTTCCAACCTAAGTAGGAAACTTTTAAATTCCTAAAATTAAGAAAAAATTTTAAATATCACTCAAGGGAAATTCCATATATCCTTAGTGAATTTTCTTCCTCCTGAATAAAACTGCCTACAAAGGTTTTTATACTCTTTAAATAGATATTGGTAAGTAGTTTGGGGAACATTACACATTATATTCCAAAATAATGACTGCTGCTCAGATACTTGACAATACCTCAATAATCTGGTTATTCAAGTCACTTGTTTCTTACATATTTTTTCTTACTATGAAAAATATTCAATATCTCTTTAAAAAGTATAATTTATAATGATTTTTAAATATTTAAGCATTTTAATAATTTCTAACAAAAATTTTTATTAAACCTGAGTTAAGCATGGTATGGCAAGGCAGATGGGCTATGGAATCAGACTGCCTTAGTTCAACTGTTGATACAACCACTGTTTGTCTCTACACAGTCCTGGGGCATGGAGCTAACTTAAATAAGTCTCTTCATCTGTAGATCCTTAGATAACTGTAGTACATGTGAGGATCATGTCAAAACCCAAATCACATATCTCATGTAAATTACATGATACCACATTTGTCATATAACAGGCACTCAGTAAATGTGTATCACTTGTATTGTTATCTTTTGAAGGTAGAAATTATACAACTATAAATGTTGATGTTTAGAATTTTCAAAATGCCTACTCATAGTAATTGGATATCTTTGAAAAGTCAATTGCATCACGTAAAACTTTTCTAGTTATTGCATATGTCTTTATTTTGGATGATCATAAATTGTTGTTTTTGCCCTGTCAACAGTTGAGTATTGCAATTGGAGAAAGAAAAAGAAAATCTTCAGTTTCAGTTCATTTAGAAAACACTTTGAACCTGTTTGTGCATGTGGTAGACAATGTGCTAGAGATTACATTAAACCAAAAATGAATATGAAAAGACAGGCCCTTTAGGAGTTTATGGTTTAGTAAAATGAATAAGAACATCAGCAATATAACAATAGAAGTCATAGCAAGATTACTTCTATAAGGCTTGAAAATAGAGTTGATAAAGTGCCAGTTTTCTGAATAGAATTCATGAAGGAGAAGGAAAGATAATAGTTGAACAAGAGGATTTGGGGACAATGTTCAAAATTATAGAAGAGAATGAGTCAGGGGGCAAAGACAAGATCCATGGGGTTTCTTTGGGAAGTGGTGAATAGTGTGGACTGGTCGGTTTTAGGTGCCTTTTGAAGAGAATGGGTGGGAAGACAGTAGATGAAGTAACAATATGAGAAGTTGGTATTAAAGAAAATACATAAAATCAGGCCTATTTTTGAGAGAGAGAGAGAGAGAAATGAAGAAGAGTTTGGATAGGATTAAGAAAATCATGGAGATAACCAGAGAGTTAAAATATACAGACAAACATAAAGGAGGAGAGATGGAAAGCAGATAGAAAATGGGTTGAAATAGAGAAACGCTATCTGTACCCAACTTTTTCATAATCCAGAAAAAAAATATCTAGCAGGTAAACTTGGATTTGTCATTCTAGAAAAAGGAAATAAAAGCATAGGCAGGAGGTAAGAACTTTCTGCAGTATGTTTGTATTGAGGAAGAAAGATCGAAAAATGGAAACTAACTGTCTTTCAACTGAATATCTTCTAGCTAGAAATTGTCATATCCAAACATTCTTTACACCCTGGATGAATGCTATGAATAGTTTGCTCTAGTGTGTAAAAATACTACAAGGAATTTTTCCTGGGTACTTTTCACTAACAATGCCAAAAAGGATGCTAATTAGTGCCAATTGTGAGAGCTGGTATTGGGATCTGAGCACCTGTTAGCTAAGAGCTGGATTGAGAACAACTTATACCACATAAGCCTGCTATGCAGCTGTCAGTCGGCAATGACGCTGATTTATTACTGATTTGTGCTGGATTTGATGCTGACCCAGATGAGAAACTGGCTTCCTATCTCTGATGAGTTGATCCATTCAGTGCCTTCTATAACTATTCTTACTGCAAACAGAAAACATGTCTCAGTGTTTTGTTCTTCAAGCATCAAATCGATATTGTGATGCTTTTGTTTGAGGGGAGTGTACATTAAATCTGTACAAGTTAGATCTCTCACAGGCATGAGTGTAGGTTGACAAAATAATAAATGCTGATTTGAGGCAGTCAGGCATTATTTACTTTGGCAGTCACGGGGAACAGTTTAAGTCCTCTGCTGCTCTGAGCATCACAGCTGTGATTTACACCACCAGTGCAAAACTGAAGACTGAATTTATGACACTTTGCAAGTTAGACCCTGTTGACTTCATTTCTCTTCTGAATTTTCTTCCAAACCCCAGACTATCTACTGAACCACATACTTTTCAGTCTAGAGGCTACATTTTCTCTCTCAGTAAGGTAGTTTATTTATCTCCTGTTATTGGTACCAATGTTTGCTATGTATTATGTCCAGGAGTGAGGTAGGACAACTTTCAAGTGTACCTAACTTACTTAACTGCATAGAAGACAGCTGACTCTTCTATCCCTTCAATTCATTCATTAAACATATTGAGGAAGTCTTCTCAACGCTGGGAATGTAATAAACAAAATGGACAAAATATAGCCGGTCAGGTTGAGCACAATGAAGTAGGATAAGGTAATTGAAAGTGACAAAGATACCATTTAAGATATTTACTCAGGTAAGATTCTTTTGAAGGGGCTGAAGTATTAGCTTAGTGGTAGAGTGCTTGCCTCGCACATGTGAGGCACTGGGTTTGATCCTCAGCATCATGTAAAAATAAATAAAAGCATTGTGTCCATCTTCCTGAGACAGGCATGTACTTTTTATGATGGAGAAAAAGCAACAAAACCATAATGACTTGAGTGCAGGGGATAAGTGCAAAGTGCTAGAAGTCTCCAGGGTAGATTGTGTAACCATGGTGAGGACAAAAGCGTTCCTATGTGCAGCAGCTCCTGCTAATCATCTTCGGCTGTGTGGGTTCATTTGAATGAAGAAAATATTAAAACATTTCATTAAATAGGTGTATTCTTCAAATCTTACAGAAAACATGATAAACTGAGTCTCCAAGGCATTCAATTACATAAGTAATAAGCCGTCGAGTTAAAATACAAACCCAGGAACCCTTGGTTCTAAAGCTCATTCCATTTCACCACAAAAGTACAGTTAGCACGTAAAAACTGAATTCACCCTAACTACTTTTTATTATATTCTATGATATGCTTCTATGTTCTATGATAAGGCTGTGAATAAGACAGTGAGCCTACCCTCATAGTGTAGGAAGACTGTAGGGACTGAAAGATATATTGCTAAATGATTATTGTTCACTGTGATAAGGGTCATACATGTACAAGGTAAGAGATAGCAGAGAGAAGCAATTTATTAACTTTGCTAAAATACTGACAAAAGCAAGACTAAATCTCAATGGTTTTTAAACAGGAGATAATGAAATGGAGGAAGGTAGAACTTTTTAGTGCAAACATGAAGCCATGTAATACATGACCTGAACAGAAAAGTGAAAATAGTTCAGAAGTGGAGCTGGAGTTCAGGCTACTTGTACATATCATTGTGTCACATTCTTCTGTGACAGCCAGTGTCCTGATTGATAAATGTTGGGTCTATATCATGATTAAATATGTTAATGTCATTCAACAGCTTTTGTTATTGGCCTTGAGTCTGAAGAGAGGGTCTAGATAATTAATGCCATGCCAGTCATGGGGGCCTTTACTTGTGGTTGTTCTCTCCCACTGAAGGGAGATAGAAAAAAAATTAAAGAAGAAAATGGGAAAAATAAACTGTCTAAATACATTCTAGTTTTTAGCATATCACAACAAATATAAAATGTGTCTGAAGATTTTTTTTTTTTTTTTTGTACTGGGGATTGAGGCAGTTAACCACTGAGCCACGTCCACAGCTGGTTTATATTTTATTTTGAGACTGGAGCTCGCTAAGTAGCTTAGGGCCTTACTAAGTTGCTGAGGCTGGTTTTGAACTTTCGATCTTCCTGCCGCAGCCTCCTAAGCTTCTTGGATTACAGGTGTGCACCACCATGCTGGTCTATGAAGATTTTCATTTTTCTGAAATATTATAAGGGAATTTTCAAGGTTAATTAAAAACTCCAAAGTATCAAGATAATACTTTTTAAAAATATAACTCTTAGGAAATTTCTACCTTTTTGTTTAGTGTAGATTGATTACCATGACTTGTTGGCATGTGTCTTAATGAGAAACTGAAACATAGTTATGATGACACGTATTATACTTTAACCTTTTTTTTTTTTTTAGTATTTCTCTGATGTGTTCATTCTTGCTTATTTCATGATTTTTAAGCTAATTTAATTAAAAAGTTAGCAATGTGAGATAGAGGTTAACCTTTATTTAACAAGTATAACAGATCCTTGTTATTTCTTTCGCCTTTCTTACCTTTTCATTCTTATGGGCTGCAAGATTCTTTTCTTGAGCTGTAAGATAGGCAAACATGAGAATCGACAGCCATTTTTCTAGCCATCAAAGTAATTGAAGCTTTGAATCTTAATGGTTCCTTCTACTCCAGAGAACCCAGATGAGGGTTTCTTATTCTTTTTTCCCCCTGTTGTTGTTGTTTTTTTTTTTTAAATAAAACTAAAGCAATCTAACTTTCAATCGTGTCATAGTAAACCTCTAAAATTTAGAGACATTTTCTTAAGCTAAAATTGTGTTGCAACAACTCTTTGCTACTACATAAAGATGTGTTTAAGGCAAAAGTTATTAAAATTGATCACAAAAACTGGTAATTTTGAAGCATTTATAATCTCCATCTCTGGTCACACCTCCCTAAACAATTTCTCATGTTTAATGCATGCAAGTATATTGTTTAACTTTTTTCTCTAATCAAAAACCTAAATTTATACATATTTTTCCCAATGGTGTTAAATTTCATTTTCTAACTAGAAATGGGAAGTCTATTAGGTTTGACAAGAAGTATATACTCTTTTTTTTTTCCATGCTGGATGCTTATCAGAATGTGGGATACACACAATTTAAGGTTTTTGTATCTTTCCAAATATTGCAAAGTTATTTTAAACTTGATCAGTGAATTTTTAACATAGCTATTTAATGAAGATTTGTAAAGAAACAGTAATGAAGATTCTGATGTTGATTGTGTTCTTTTGACCATCACAGATTAAAGAGCATCTGGCTAAGGGGCAGCGAACTCTGGCAGGTGATGGAATGTCCCAGGTAACGAAGACACTGTTGGATTTAACTCAGAGGAAAAATTTTTATGCAGGAGATCTTCTGATGTCTGTGGAAATCCTCAGAAATGTTACAGACACATTTAAAAGGGCAAGTTACATCCCTGCATCTGATGGTGTTCAGGTAAGAGAAACAATCCCATGAAGGAAAGGACCAGATAAGATGCAATCAATTTTTAGCACCCAGAAGCCAGTGTAGCCACCTGGTAGTAAGCCTGGACTGCAGGGAGAGAATGCTCACCCCTTCAGGGAAATATCCAGGCTGCGCTTAGTGTGAACTCTGGAAATGACCTCAATTCCTTTCCTCATTCTGCACCTCAGAGTCCTCAACCATAAAGTACACATATTACACCTCAAGGAGATACTGAATGAGAATGTGTGTGGAGTGCTTTGAGCCCTCAGATAAAAGGCATTACAGCAAATTCAAGGTAGTATCACGGATATTTTATTCCCACATTTAATATCAACATCTTGCCATAGGAGACTATTAAAAGTGCATTAAGTATAATGAAAGCACATTAACTATAACATGCAAAGAAGACATAGTTTAAGGTTTGTTTGGGGGTTTGCTATTAGAAGAGGGAGAACCGTACTTAATTTTGTGGAATCATTGCCAGAAAATATAAGGTAGATAGAAATTGTTCTGAATAGGAAAATAAGAAATTTACAGCATTTTTTTTTTTCTTGCCATGGAAGACTTTTAGAGCAACATCATTTATTTCCATAATAGGGTTTAAGTGTTCAACCAGTTTTAGTGTTGCCTTTGCCAATGAAACAAAGCTTGTTGAATGGCAAAATAATAGCATATTTAATGCAACCTCAGTTGGCATTTCAGATTAACTCTTTTTGTGCTATAGTCTAAAATGTATTCGTGCCAAGAATGTTGAGTTGATTTCTGCATTTCCAGCTCAATATTCTTCCTATTATCTCTGTAAAAAGTTGATTAAAATAAAGGATTGGCAAAACTCCCAGATCAGGTATTGTTTTCTTCATTTGGGAGTTTTGTTTGCATTTCACTTTTTAAATACATCTTTGGTTTTTGTTTGCTCTTTTTTTTTTTTTGATTTTTTGTTTGTTTTGTTTTTGTTGTTTATTTGTTTTGTCTGCTTGTTTTGGTTTTGGATTTAATTAAATCTTGAGTGAAAGAGAAAAAGAAGGTTTTTTTGGAATCATGGAGTTATTTACAAATAATATTGCTGCCTTGATTTATGTATTAAAATTCGATGCACATGCAACTGAAAATATCTCCTGTGAGAATTATTGGTGCTGCATTCATAGATTATATCATCAGTGTTCACTTTTTAAATTATATTTATAAAATTCCATCAGGAAGGGTGGAATTGACTTGAGTAGAAGGCTGACTTCATTTAGTCATTTTAAAGATGATGTTTTATACAAAGAATGAAATAATTTTTAATATTAACAAATTAATAAAAGTCATATACAGCTATTCCCTGCAGTTCTGAAATAATTATATTAGCATTGACATTAAAACCTAACATTTGAAGTCCTTGACACAAGACACAACTTTTAATTTAAAAAACAAAACAAAACAAAAATACACAGGCTCTGAGACACTATGTTCACAGTTGAAACATCCAGCAGAATATTGTACTAAATAATCTCTAACTCTCAAAATAATTGAGTTCTAAGATTTCATGTAGTAAATTGAAGAAACTAAGGGTATCAGGTTATGTTCACAATGTATTTTGAGATACTCATTGGAATACATGAGTCAATGAGCAATTAGTTTAACTAATTGCTTAATCTTAAACAATAGCTGGTTTGACTTAAATGAAACAATTTGGCTAATTATTTTGTGGCCATTTTGTTCTAGTCAGAAATAGGTTCCTTCATTTCTACCCTATGCTCTCTTCAGTCCTCCACATATACACGAAGTCCAGAACTCATTGGTATCTTCCTAATTCCCTTACAAGTGAGATGTAATTTTTCTATTCTATTGATTTTGCTGGCATCTTTTCAGCCACATGGAATACCATCCTTTTATGGTATTCTTTCTTCTCTCAGCTCAACTCTGTCACTTTTTTCCCATTGACAGACTACCAAATCCCTAACTCTGTCTAAAAATGATATTTCCTTTCTCTGAAATCCCAGAGAACTCTTACCTCTCTTATTTTACTTTCCAGAATTCAATATAAATGGATACATGTATACCTTGTCTTCTTTGCTTTATTACAAACTTTGTGGCCATCTTCGACATTCCATGTACTTTACATAAACCTCAACTTGCCATTTGTGAAGGTTCTGGACATTTCCGATTGGCAAGCACCCCAGACTTCACATGATATAAATTCATCTTGAACTCCAAATTTTCTTGCATTTCTTACTTTACTTTGTGGAATTTGCAGTCCTAGCCTAGACTTGTAATGTCATCTTGATTTTTGCCTTGTCTTTCTTTCCTGTTGGGTCTACCAGCACAATGCTTCTTCCATCTATTCTTTCCTCAGTCTTCTCATTGATGTTATCCTAACCAGCCTCTAATGAGCTCAGCCTCCATGATATCTGTGGCCTCTTTCCTTGATCCTCTCACATATTTACCTCTATTCCTATCCATGTTACACACCACCTTCCTGTTAGTTGTCCTGGGACAACTAAGAAACATCTAAGAAATCTTTAGGGGATTCTCAAGGACCCCTGGATGACATCCCAAAATCTTAATATTGACTTCTAGTACACTGTGCATTATGTAGATTACCTATGTCTCAAGCCTCTTGCCTAGACTGCTCTTCCTCTTACAGTTAATTTGAGCCAAATTAACCCTTCCTCCTTCCTGAATGCATTGCATATTCTTGGCACTGGGTCTTTGCTTCCTTTGTGTTTCAGACTGGCTTAGTCTGTCTCAACCTTCCAAAGTCACCTCTTGGTACTCTGGGCCTCTGAAACTTTTTCTCCCGCACCTCATAATATCTTAAATTATTAGCACTTGCTACAAATTTTTTGAAAAAGAAGAAATTTTCCTGATCCACCTTTGAACCCTAGCCAAGCTCCAGTCTCCTACCCCAAATAAGATTTAGAATCCAATCTTGACTAGAGAAGGCATTAAAAAAATAAATGAAGAAGCAAAAAGTTGGTTAAATTAATCAACAGTAAAACTAATAAGAACAAATAATAAAGTAGTTATCATTGAGCAGTTTTCATATTTTGTCCCTCAGTAGCAAACGATGAGCAAGAATAACAAATAAATTAAGTAAAACTATGTAAAAAGAATACATTCTTTTAAATGTGGTTATATACTGAGCATTTTATTTAAAATGGTTAATATGCTGGCTTCAAAAAATTGATTTGGCATGTTAATGAAAGAGAATCAGAATAGCTGCAACCTGCATTACACACACATGCACATACATATCTATGTATGTGAATATATTTTTACTAGAAATCAAATAAATTAAACTGTGAAGGCCTTGGACAAAATTAAAGGCTTTAAAGTGGCTATGACTTAAGAAGATGAGAACTGGCATGATTCCTCTCAAATGAAGCTCTTCTCTTTGTTCAGATGACTTTTGTAATTACCAATATTATTTCCAAAAAAGACAAGATTTGGGAGGGCTTTTGTTTTGTTCTGTTTTGGTTTGGTCTTTGAAGAAAATGTATCCATGGAAAATTTCATTCAGTAGAATTGCTAAAAATCACTAAGGCATTTGAATTTTTATGTCATCTAGACTTGCTCAATAATCATAGTCCAGGACAGAAAAAAAATCATTTAAAAATATAGAACTATATGTTTACCCTTAAATTTTTAAAGTTTGTAAATGATTATTGTAGTTCCCCATGTAAGCTCAGTCAATCTGTTTCTTTTATGTTAGTAAGATTTTCTTTTGTCTTTTCTTTTTAAAAATTTTACTTTATTAGTTGTGGCTTGACACTTCATAAACCAAAATATGTTTCAGCTTAAAGAATCCCTAAAATTATGAAGTTAAATGTTCCCGATTATTCACAGTACCGAGAAACAGCATTATAATTACATGAGCCACTGAAACTTCAAGTTCTTAGAATAAGTGCCCTAAATTTTATTATTTATGAACAATAATTTGTTACCATTGACAACTAAAAAAAGGAGGAAGAAAAATATATAACTCATATAATTTTATACCAGAAAAGTATACAGCTTTGCCTTATCAAATGAAGATAATTAGGACTTAAAACCATTACAGTGTAAATTCTCAGAAGTTCAAAATATAATTGCCTATCATTTTATGGAGAAACGCAAGGCTGAATCCCTTTACACTTTGCTAAATCAGCACCAAATTCTATTAAAATGTGCACAATTATTTCAATAAGCAACAGGGCCTAACTACAAAGCAGGGAAGTTTGCCTTCATTTGGTACTCTGTCTTCAGGTAACCATTTAGCTCTTTGGCAGCTATTACACATTAAGGTTATGCCCAGCATCAAAACATTATGCATGATACCTATTGGTTTTTTTTAATGCCAGAAATATGAATTAGAACAATAAAAAGAGAGAAGCAGCAAAGCAAAACAGCAGAAATAATTTCTGACATTAACAATACCCTACACAGGCCACTCACCAGCTCTCCAAGAGAAGATTTTCATGGATAATTAGCATCTGCACCCTTCCTGGTCAGGCACTGGGTCATAAAATGAAGCTCCACATTAAGTCTTTTTTTTTTTTTTTTTTTTTTTTTTTTTTTTTTTTTTTACTGGAAGGTATCCATCTTTGTATATTTCTGTGAAACTGTTTCATCCTGATTTGGATAATATCATCTCTAATATACACCATCATTTCACATCCATCTAAGACAGAAAAGCTGCTATATGTGCTATGCTAAGCTGCCTTTCATTTTAAGTCCTGGTCTAATTTATAATTTATAAGATGTTGAAAAAAAAAGCTATGTATCTAAGAATGATAAACCATAATTATACAACTCGGTATCTGGTATACCATGTTGCAAAAATCTTTTCCCTTCAGGCATATTCCTTTCCTAACCTATACTTTATCATATCTCCCAAAACTCATGAGTTCTCTAAGTGTCGTATCCTTCCCTTTTCCAATTTGACATATGTTCTTTTAAGATTTGAATCAAATATAAATTTTTTTTCAAAAGTCTTCTCCCCAAATTTGGGCAGAACAGGATTTTCCCTACTCTTCTGGCCTTTTGAAACCTTATATACATCCCTACTAGAGCACTCACACACAGCATTGTAATGACTATTTCCAAGTCTGCCTTCAGCAGTAAATTTTAAATTTGTTGAGAGATGATTACATCCCTAGGGCCTAGTCTGTCACTTGAAGCAGAGCAGACCCTCAAATATTTGTTGAAATAATTATTAAATTAACAGAAGAAATATAATAATGTTTGGGGAAATCACATGCTTGCACCAAAAAAAAAAAAAAAAAAAAGATAAAATTTTAAAAACTGCTCTAAATGTCTAATTCAGAGAGACTTGATTCTCCATAAACAAGGTTACTAAATATTACTGAACATAAATTTATTTTTTGAAAGATACTCTGCAGAGGTTGGTAACACAGATTAGCCTGGAAAGGAACAGCATGTGCATGGTAGGGAGGGGGAGTAAGCCTGTGGAGGATGCAATGAAGGTGGTTTAGACTTGTGGGAAGGAAGCACATCTCAGGGTCACTGGGGCAGGGAAGACAGATCTCCTAATGGAATGAAAGGTAGGCCCTGAGACAGTTTGCACTTGGGAGATAAAGAAAATTTGGGGAAGAACTTAAATATAGCAATATCCACAGAGACCCACAGCGTACTCATGTGAATGCAAAGGCCAGTCTCCACTTAGGCATTTTTCTGTTCCTCTAGAAAACTTATGTTAGTCTCACTCAGTATTGTAAAATACTGTAAAGTTTTATTTTGTCTTTTTACTGTGGCCCACTTTAAAACACAAAGTTTACATCAATATATAATTGAAGAGAGTTTTACAAAAATAATATTTACCATTTTATGTGTAACACATTCTGGTACTTTCCATTCTTTTCTATTTAGTTAAGAAAAATTAATCATGACCTGTTAATGGTTAGTACTCAACGTTGGAAGACCCTTGTTTATTTGACACATTTCCTAGGTTTGAGATTTTTTTTTTTTTTACAGTGGTTGAAATTAAATAGGAAGCTCTAACCTCAGTTTTCCAATTTCTTTTTAAAGTGCCAATTGTATTAGAAAGAAATATTTCAGTGTTGGGTGATCAAGGAAATCAATTAAAAGCAAAATAGTGATTTTAGTGAAGTCAAGCATCTTCTATCTTAAGACATTTCCTGACATAGCACATATTGCTGTCACATGGATCACATGGATCATTCCTAAAATGACCATCCGTAGCTTAGGTCACCTGGTTAGGACCATAGAGTACTATTTATTCTGTGAGTTTAGTACCAAATGTTTTTACCTTTTGCATATGAAAGGGTGGATTGTATATGTGAAAGTAACTATTAATATGATAATATATGTTCCAGTCAGTTTTTTCACTACTGTGACTCAAATATGCAATTTTAGGAGAGGAGAAGTTTCTTTGAGGGCTCACAGTTTCAGAAGCCTTGGTCCATAGACAACTGGCTCCATTCCTCAGGGCTTGAGGTGAGGAAGAACATCATGGTAGAAAATGTGGCAGAGGAAATTGGCTCACATGATGACCAGGAAACAAAGACAAAATATATACCCCCAATACTCTCCAGATACAAATATACATTAAAGGTATGACCCCAGGGACCCATCTCCTCCAATCATATTATATCTGCCTTCAGTTACCACATCAGATTAATTCACTGATTAGTTAAGATTATCATAACTCAATAATTTCCCCTCTAATCCTTCTTGCATTGTTGCACACATGAGCTTTTGGGGGACACCTCACATCCAAACCATAGCAATATAATACTGTAACACAATGATAAGTCTTAACTGTGGAGGTCTCCAATTTTCTTAACTAAATAAGATCTGTTAAGAGTTCTTCTGGTTTGTAATAATAATTCAACTGCAACATTCAAGATACAATGTGATGTCATGAGAGCCTGTGTTTAGAAAGCATTGTGCAAGCAGAAAGGTTAATTATTATTCAAATTTCTCTTCCATAATTTGGGATAAGATAACCTTATAGGGTTGATATAAGCATTCAGTTATCTATATGAAATACACAGTATCTGACACATAGTAGAGATCCAGAAATTTTGCTACTGCTGTCATCAAATAAGTTGAGACTGATGGAGTGAAAAGTTAAAGTCTCTGGACCACAGGTAGCTACTGCCATTGCAGGTGTGTATTTGAAGCTTTCCTGGCAAGAAAGGAAGGTCAGATGTTTCTCATAGCACCAGCTAAGAAATTATAGGCATTGCTTATTCTTCACTTGTTAGGGGAAAGAGCAAGGAATATGTCAAGGGAAAATGGGAAGAGAGAAGAAGCATTTAGTCTTCAGGGATGATGCTGCAGGGCCATTTTAGAATTGGAGGTCAAATTAATGAGGAAAGCATGTAAATCAATCATTAGGTTCTTGACTCAGTGAAAACTACATTGAGTCCAGAACCACAGTTGACAAGCACCCCACATTTTAAATGTCTGATATTTTCAATGCTTAACAGAGGAGTCCCTTGTTGAGAGCCACAGCCGAAGGGGCTCCAGCAAACTTTCAGACTGCCAGCTGATGATTGGCTCACAGTGGCCCCAGCAACACCTAGCTGATTGGCTCCTCTGTGGAGATGCTCATTGAGCTGTATCCCTGCCCTTTCAGACTACCAGCTGATGATTGGCTCACAGCAGCCCCAGCAACATCTAGCTGATTGGCTCCCCTGCGGTGATGCTCATTGGGCTGTTTCCCTGCCCTTTCAGACCACGGAGCTGCTCATTGGGGGACTTTTTTGGCTCCGCCCATGCAACCCAGCCAATCGGCCTCAAGAGCAGGAGGATTGTGGGAAGAAGAGGTTGTTGGGTGTGTGTGGCTTGTGGGAAGCCGGTGGTGGCAGTTGGGCTCTGAGGGTTTTATTCCTGAGGAGCTGTTTTGTTTATCTTGTGTGGTTCTAAAAATAAAGTTAGTTTCTTTTGACAAGTGGCTCCTGAATTGTGCCCAGCCAGACTGCGGCAGTCCCTGTATTTCTCTGTGGTAGAGTCTTGTATAATTATCATCTCCTTCTAAGTAGTATTTAAACTTTAACCTTAATCTAAACATGAAAATAAGACACTCAACACTAAACAACTTCCTTAAATGGATGAAATATTAAGCAACAAGTTTTGCTTCACAAATCAACATGATTGAATCCTGCCATAAACAAAATTTAGAAGATGGCTGCTGGCTGACAGGAACTAATGAGCATCATAAGAAAGCACAAAATTGTGCACAGAGATCAAGCAGGAAGAAGGAAGGAAAGGAAGTTTTAAGAATATATACTATGTAGACCCAGGCATGGTAGTGCACATGTGTAATCCCAGTGACCAGCCTCAGCAACTTAATTTTTTAAGTTGTCTTAAATTTAATGTAAAAAGGTAGCTCAGTGATATAGCACATCTGAATTATTCAATTCACAAAAAATTATATATATAATTATATATATATATATATAAATATATATTATATATTTTACGTATAATTATATATATATATAGTGCAATCGACTAGTAAATGTTATTTTGACTGCACTCAAACAAAAAAACAAAATTTTTATTACGTATTTTTACACTTTTAGAATCTCCCATTGCCCTCAGAATCAAGCAAATATTGATATTTGCACAAGAAAAATTCATAGATGGGTTGTCATTGTGATCTCCACTTATTATCAAAGATTTTTTCCTTTTATAAATTATAATTGAAAAATATATTAGTTTGATAGGACTACCATAACAAAGACACAAGCTAGGTGATTTAAATGAAAGAAATTTATCTTACCCTTTTGGAGGCTAGAAATTAAAGATCAGTAGTCAGCATATTTGTTTTTTTCCCTTTTTCTTTGCCTCACTGATGACAAGCTTGTCATTGAGTTTTTACATGTTTTTTTTCCCTGCTCTGTGCACATATATTCCTGGTGTTTCTGTGTGTTCTAATCTCCTCTTCTCCTGAACATCAGGCAGATTGAATTATATCCCTCCCTCATGCCCTCTTTTTAATTTAATTTCCTCTTTAATGGCCCTAACTCCAAATAAAGTTAATCTGAGGTACTGCATGTTAGGGCATATAGTTATTTTGTGTGGGAGTGAGGGTTGGAGGGGGAATACAATTCAGCCCATAACAAGGAATCTTGAGTAACTGAGAATTCCTTGTATTAAAGAGGTGTGTGCCTAGAATTTTCTCCCAAGACAGGCCTGCAATGGCTGCCTCCTTCAGTGTCTAAACCTGTGATGTGTGCTCGGTTCCTTCACATGGTGACCTCAGTGTACCAGCCAGCCTTGCCCAAACTTGAGTTACTGGTCCTCATCTGATTCTTCTCTTAGGAAGCATCCCCCAGGGGCAAGCTCAGTGGAATCTGCCTGGAATCCCAGCCACTGGGGAGACTGAGGCAGAAGGATTACATGTTCAAGGCCAGCCTGGCAACTTAGCAAGACTCTGTCTCAAAATATAATTTTAAATGAGCTAGATATGTAGCTTAGTGTTAGAGTGCTTGTTTAGTATGTGCAAGGCCCTGGGTTTGGTTCCTCACAGGACAAAAAAAAAGCATCTTCTGTCTGGATTTGATAATTCTTTGCCACATTTAGTTGTGATGTTCTTATAACATTGGTTCCTCTGCCAGACTGTCTCTGGGGGAATAATCATACAGCATACTTAACCCTGTTAGTATCGCCTTTTACCCTTCTTTTTTGAATGAGTGCTGAACTCATTCACCAGAGGACTGAAGATTGAATGTTTTCTTTTTTCCCTTAACCTCATCCAATCTCCCAGCTGACTCACTCTGCTACCTCTTTCTGGAGTTCTTCATCTGAAATTTAACATGGACTGGTATCATTTTATAAAACATTGCCCATCCAGCTATTCAGAAACTCTATGAGGCAAACTGTCTTACATCATGGCAGAGCAGGATTAGTTAAGAAATACAGCCAGTGATTCCTGGAGCGGTATTCTTATGCAGTTTTCAAAACAAGTCAGGGCTTCTGCGAGATTGTGACTAAAAAAAGAAGAAAAGGAAGAAAAAACAAAAGGTATCATTAAAGGTTGTCCCCCCCACCCCCCCGCTAACTATTGCATCTTGGGAGATGTTATTTTTTTGTTTCAACAATCTGCTCTCACATTACTCTGGGTCTAGTGGATCGCAGTCATCAAGCTAAGACAGTTCTGCCTTTCTCAGCGTCCTAGGACAGTCCTGCCTCTCTCAGGATCCCTGTGACCACAGCTCTCAAGTCTGGTCATCCCATCTGCTGTGGATCCCACCACTGAGCTTAATAATCTAGTCCTTCCAAAGTGCCCTGCCTTTTTTCTGCTGATTTCCCAGTGGCTCAGTATCTTGTCTCTGAATCATAACCTCATTGGTCTTGGCCCCTGAAACCCACTAGGGAGGGCATCCTGAATGAAAATCTGCTGCCTTCCTGAATCCTTAATAGCTTCTGATTGCCAATGGCCAATGCATGTACAGCTTGGATAGATTTCTGGGTAAAAGTATTAATCCATAGAAGGTATAATCCTTTCTCCAGATCAACTGTAAGTTATTTTGCCTATCTCCTGTTACAAAAAAAAAAAAATTAAAAAACCAAACACATTGGACACACTAAACATGATTTGTACAGTAATGTTGCTTGGACTCAATTTCATTTCTGTATACTTTCTTGAATAGGAGACTTAGAAGTAGATTCACAGTCTGATCACATGTAAGCTGCCATCCACACATTAGTCTGTTATGTGGGTGTGCTTATGGTTTTATGTATTACACGGTCAATTGTTGTCTGCCACGTGCAAGACTAAAAGGAAGACCTAGTGCACTATATCTTGAACTGTGCTTGGATTTGTACCTGTTGGTCTCTAAATTAACCGCACTCCTGAAGCCTCTTCTTTCCAAACTTACTTTATTTTGTCACCTGTCACTCCTCCTCCTCTTCTTTCCTTATCTGTCTTGATCTTTACTTTTCCTATCCAGTTAGTCTCCAAAGACTTCACCCCTTTCAACTCTACTCCTGATCATTTCAGTTTTTTCTTATCCTAAAAGTCTCCAGTTTTCAACTAGGATTAATTATTCACAAATTTTTGTCTTTTGAAATGTAGATGGTAGTTAAACCTGTCTGCTAGACCATCTTTTATTAGCTATATTGTAGAGTTCTCATACTCAACTTGAACAAAACTAAGCTCGCTTTCTTTTTCCAGCGTTGCCTTTTCATAGTGGGATTCAGCATGCTTAATTGCATCATCATCCTAAATGACATAATCTAGGGACCAGAGATTGACCTTGGGGTCTGTACTTTACCACCTGTGCAGACTGTCATCATATCATACTGTTTCCCTAAGCCAAGCTACCATCATCTCTGGCCTCAGTAATTTAAGACTTCTCTCTAACCTCCATGTTTTCTCTTTTACTATCATACACTTAGTTTTTACCCTGAAGCCAAAATTCCGTTTTTAACTAAATTTGTCACATAACCAACTGCGGGATCAAGGCCTCACTTTATCTGGCTTCTATCTTTTTTTATCCTGTGTGAATATTCTTATCCCTCTGTCCCAATTATCTTCCTTCCAAGACCACTCCACCTGTATTTTCTTTCTTTCTTCTTCTCTTGTCTAGACTGTCCTTTATCCAGGGTATTTGTACTTCCTCTTCCCGGTATTTTCAGGAATTCTCTCCCTCAGGTTTTCCCATGTCTGTCTCCTTCTCATCATTCTGGTATCAGCTCAAGTGTCACCTCAGAAAGGTCTTTCCTGATGATTATCCAAGCAAAAGTGATTCTCTCTCCCTTCCTCCCCATTAACACACACACACAGCCTGCCCTGACCTAATCTCTCCATTCCTATAACCTAATATAGTTTTAAATCAGCCTATTAGTCCATTTCTAATATTATAACAAAATACCTGGTATTGGTACAGAAAACAGAACTGTGTTTTCCCACAGTTCTAGAGGCTAAGTCCAGGATCAAGGTACAACATCAGTCTGGTGAGGACTACTCTCTACCTCTGGGAAGACACCTTGTTATTGCATCTTCTGGAGGGAAGAATGCTGTGTCCTCCAATGAAAGGAGGCAGAAGGGCAAGCTAGCCAAATACTGCCAGAAACATCTTTATAAAAATGGGTCTTGATCCCATTTACAAGGGAGAGAGGGCTTAATCGCCATCATATTGGCAGCATCTACATTTTGGAGGGGACATATTCAAAGCATTGCAATCACTATCTGAAATCATGGGAGTGGGCAGGGAGATACTGAGGGCTGAACCCAGGGTGTACATGCTAAGTGCTACCACTGAGTTATATCACCAGTCTTGATATCATCCTTTAAAATTTATTGACTTACTGCCTTTCTTTACCCAGTAGAGTGTAAATTCCATGAGACAGGAACCCTCACATATCTTGTTCACTCTGATCATTCCCAGCTCTCAGAGAAATACCCAAGATAGAGAAGTCATTTAAAAAGCATTCCTTGAATTGGTAAATGCACTTCTTCTTCTAGGTATTTTCCATGTCTTTCTTCACTCTTTCATTCCCACAATTACTTCTCTCCTTTAGGCCTTCATAATTACTACTGTGAGCTATTGAAAAGCATTATTTGTGATGTTTCTTTCTCCAAACCTTTTCTTTGCCAAAGACCCCTCCACTTTGCTATCTGAATTATATTCTTATAACTTTCCTTATCCATTATTTTTCTGAACAAAGCAGCACTTATAGTATAGATGCATTCTGCAAGGGGTTGGGTAGGGACAGTGATGGTGGGGAAAGATTCCCTGTGTTTGGCAAAGAAGCCATGTTTATGAAAGAGGAGGACCTTTCTTGGGTTAAACACCCACAGCTGATGCTTTATTAATTAGGCCCTATGACTTCTCAAAAGTGTGTATCT
Organism: Callospermophilus lateralis; assembly: GCF_048772815.1. Lineage (NCBI taxonomy): Eukaryota > Metazoa > Chordata > Mammalia > Rodentia > Sciuridae > Callospermophilus > Callospermophilus lateralis. Next base: position 91,672,605 of record NC_135310.1, on the reverse strand, counting down.
GTGTTCAATAATGACATTGAACCTTCTTAATGCTATTTTAAAACAGAGTGTTGTCCCATATTTACTCATGATAACCTGTTCTCTTATCTGTTAAAATAAGTCTTGTATTTCATTTCCTGAATATATTGAGGAGCCTGGTGGTACTGGAGGCATTGCTATCAGAAGACAGTGTTAAAATGGAAAGAAGACTGCAAATTAGATGTAGGAAATTTTTTGTTCTTCTAAATTACCTCAATGCATATTTGATTGCCTTGTATACCATAGGTCTGCAGCCAGTTGAGTGCTCACACTTTGCTTTATGCTGTGCACTGGAGTCTCAAGAGTGAACAAAACAGAACTAATCCCAACTAGATGATAGGCTGGTAGAGAAAAAAGCCCTAAACCAAATCCTTCAAATCATGATTACAAATTTTGATATACTTCAAAAAAAAGGCTATGCAGTTTGAGGTAAGAAAGAGACCTCATATATGCAGACCTTATATACTTGGGAAGAATAGTGATCTGATGAAGTCCTGTAGAGGAAATTCCATATAGATCTAGAATGAAAGATAAGAAAGGGTCATCCCAGTTAAGAACAAGAAGTAGAGCAGTCCAAGAAAGGGAACAGCATGTATGTAGGGCTGCAGGCAGAGATGAAAAGAAGGGGGCAGAAAGACCTCTGAAGAGCCTGGTGCATAAAGGGTGTAGAGCAGAATATCATGTGGTAAGATTGGAGAGGTGAAGGAGCTGGACCAGGCAAGGCCTTCACCTCTTCTCTAGATGGATGCTCTGTTCTATGCTCTCCATCCTTAATCTAATAGCTTGTTGCTGATCCCTTGTTTAACTATTAGGCCAATTGTAGGGTTACCCCTATATTTCTTATCAGGACCAAAACAGTTCTTTCAAACCCTGAGTTCTACATTATTTAATCTTGTCCTTTAGGGCTTATCTTTTATCTTGGCATCCAAACATTTTGGGTTGATGGAGAAAACAGTTCCTGTGGCTTAGATATCTCAAATTATAGCTTAATATGTAATTTTATTCCCATGAAGAATTCAGCAAAAGCTAAATGTTAAGAGTGCTTTAGCATAGTTATAGAAAATAATATATAATCCATAAGAAATCTGCCAAGTGGAAGCCAATCAGAAGTAAAGCAAAGAACGATTACTGCTTTCCATAAAACACATATTTTGTTTTGTTTTTTGTTTTTGTCTCTTATAGGCAAATCTAGGACCTGCACTTTGAAATTCACAGAAGCATCTGTCCTTCTCTTTATAGTATATATTTACTTCACTGATTTTCACACTTCCTGCAGAGAAAAATACAAAAAGAGTCATGCCTCTTTGACCTTTGTGTCTCACAACCACTTGGCACAGTGCTTCTTAGTAGGTGTCTAATAATCACTACACTGAAAACCCCTTCTAGCACAATGCATTCTTAGGATGGAGAGATTTCTACTGAACAAATTACAGCCCCAGAAGTTAGTCATGAATCACTTCTGTGCTCTGCATATTGCCAAAAGAGGAAGATAGATTAAATGGGGATAGGAGAGACTGGCATTGGTTGTGAAAGACCACATTAACATTCTAAATGTATATTTGCCATAATGTGACTATAAATACAAATTATGCAGTCAGTCATATAAAAAAACCAGAAAAAATAAAGGGAATACAATCATAAAGCCTCTGTACATCAAGGACTTACCAGATGTCAGGAAATGTGTTAAGAATTACCTTCACAGGCTGGGGATATAGCTCAGTTGGTAGAGTACTTACCTCACATGTACAAGGCCCTGGGTTGAATCTCCAGCACCACACACGCACGCGCGCGCGCATACACACACACACACACACATTACCTCCAAGTTTCACAATAGCTTTTCCAGGTAACTATTATTATTCTTCTCTTACAGATTAGAGGAATAAGGCTTAGCTGGACAACATTTGCCCAGGATCACACAATTAATAATCAATGAACAAAATTTTAATCCAAGTCTGCTTATTTCAATCTCCAAGCAACTGTGACTCTGCCAAATGCACTCAGTTTTTGAAATCAGCCTAAATCATAGGCATCAAGGATGATCAAAAAGAGAGAGAGAAGGAGAGAGAAATAATACACATCTGGTGCATTTCAGACTGAAATAAGTGACCTGATCCATAAATCATCAGCGAAACAGCACCATTAGCAGGGCTCTTCAGGAACAGCAGCAAGCAGTATATTTGCTGCCTTGGAATCAGCATTGTACTTAGTTCAGAAATTTAATCAAGTGGCCTGGAATGTTACAAGTGTCCTTTCCAAAATACTGTCTGTCCTGTTTGTTCTGTCAGTTCTGTTCTCTTTCAATCTTTGACCAAAAGTCAAAGTGAATTAATATATAATAACTAATATTAATATACCTATTTTCTCGTGTTTGGAAGACAAATTAGAATGGAGACAGCTCAAAGGAATGGTGCCGAATCTTGTTAGAAAACCCAAAGCATACAGACTTTTCACCTTGTTTCCTTTAATTTAGAACTTTATTAAGTATCCATTATGGGCAAGGCATTATATATATTGAAAATATATTGATGAACCAGATGACTTGGTTTTCCCATAAATGCTCCTATACCAACCCAGACATTGAGGCTTAGCTCACTATGCTCCTATCTGGCCTGCACTAAGGGAACTACTACTGATTATTCTGAACAACTCAGCAGTGAGACCACAGAACTGTCATCTGCATTGCTCACCCACCATGACTTAGTCAAGTCCCATTTGTTGGCCTTGGGAAAACGATAAAACATTTTTGGTACTCTATGTTTGGCTAATGTTTATTTTAGCAATTTGCATTTTTACATTTGCCCTTTGGTGATTAAAAAAATCCGAACTCTGAATTTATTATTTTCATCAAGGAATTGGATGTGAGCAGTGGCCTCCATGTACAGCAAGAAGTCACTGACCCACTGTCAGTAACCATGCTTTGTGAACTGGTTTTTTTTTTTTTTTTTCCAGAAATGGAAATGCATTTGCACAAATTGCTTCCCATTCTCTTAGAGTCTCTTGTTAGCAGCAGCACGCATTTTGTATGAAAGGTGGCAGGGGTTAAGATGCAGGCCAAGGTCCTGGGCTTTAGTGCAGCTAACTGGCATGCACAGGGATGAGACCTGCAACATTTGCCTCATTAGTACCAAATCCCCTGCTGAGTTAACCAGCCATAGGCGATTGGAGAACTCTGAAGGTTAATTCTTTCTGCCCATAGGTAGAGTTGCAGCTCAATGGACTAAGGCCTTAAAATGTTAACACTTCAAGAGAGAAATTTTAAGTGGAAAAAAAAAATGGCTGGCTGTACAAAAAGGTTAAATGAGTTGAAAACTGGTCTAAAACAGACTTGCCTTTTTTTCAATAGTTGCATAAAATATTCTGGAACATTTATAGAGGTTATGACTCCAAACATGTTTCCACCATGTGATTGCCAGGAACTATTAAAATAAATAGCTCAAATAGGGCAATTAAATATAGATACTAACAGTTTCAAATCACAAAACTAGAGGAAATGAAGCAGCTTTGTTTTTCATCTAAAAACACCCAGGTGAATTTATTCAGAATTAAAGTAAATGCTTGTTTTGAAAAGCTAGATGGGGAAGAAGACAGATGAGACTAACAAATTATTGTTATTTCTGCCCTCAAGGGAGTCCTGTCATAAGCTAAAGTGCCAGTATGAGGCAATGCTTCTGCTAAATTACCTGCAAACCAGTTACAAAAGATGGATTCTGAGGACACAACCAAGTAACCACCATCTATGTGGTTTAAGACAAATATGTTAGCTTGACACTAGGTGTTCTATGACCCTAAATCACGGCTTTCCTTCACCAGGAACCGTGGTTTCCTTGTTCTGACTCTTGTGTCTTGATGGCACAGTATAATGTCAGAGGACATCAAAAAATGTCTCCCTCCAGTAAAAACAACAACAACTACAAAAATAGCCCCTCACAAGTGAATGAGCAATAACAGAGCTGAATGGAACACTGACAATGTGTCCATAGCAAATAGAAAAACGAGCACTCAAATATGCTTGTCCTCATGGAAAGAGAGAGTGAAAATTGGGTAATTTTAAGGAAGATAAAACCAATAAGATTTTCCACAATTTCTTAGGGACAAGGATAATGGCAAGGATTTGGAACTTTTATGGGAACATGTTATTTGTCTACTCATTCCTCCATGTTACCTTTCTGATGACAGGAATAAAGAGCAATAATTCAAAATTAGCTAAGATTTACCAAGCATTTATTTGCCAGGAGCCAGGAACTTCAAAGGTTTCAATAGTATTTTCAATAGGTAATTGAAAAAGTATAAGAGTTAGTAGTCCAACCCTGGGAGCCTCTTGCCTCAGGTTTGCTCATAGTCCATAATCTCACCATAATTGCCCCACCTGGATGCTGGGACACGAACCCAAGCAAGCACTCAATCACTGATCCGAATTCCCCACCTACCATAACAGAATAATTTGTAACAGCACAAATATAGGCAATTTTCCTTATAGAAAGAATCAATCTTATTTGTATAGAATAATTATACAATGACATTATACAATGGAATTGAGAGACTGTAATGAAACAAAGAATTTCAAGCAAGTGTCTTAATTTTTTAATTGCTTCTGGGGTGCAAGTATGAAGTTACATAGAAATTTTGTATGAAAGGTGTCAGGGGTTAAGATGCAGGCCATAATCTTAGGATTTTGGTGCTAAATAGATGCATTATGATTCTACCCATTATGCAAATTTTTTATATCATCACAACAGAAAATACCAAATGGGTGTTGTTAAAAAATATATTTATTCTCTCATGTAATATTAAAACTTTTATCTAATTTAATTTACAGAACTTCTTTCAAATAGTTAGCAACCTTCTAGATGAAGAAAACAAGGAAAAATGGGAAGATGCACAGCAGGTAAGTTTGGGGTTATTTTAGAACTTCAAATAAAGTTGGCTACATATATGTAAAACACACTTGAAGAACAGTTTGATCCTTCAAAACATAAAAAGATAATTTTAAAAGTCATTCTAGACTGCAAAATAATTTTAGAGATGTCAAATGATCTTTTCTAATATCAGTCCATTGGAGGAATAATGTTTATATATGCAAAAATGGAGTGGGTTCAGGTGATTTGTAACTTGAAGGTTATATATATTAAGGAACTCATACAAAATAGGTTTACTTCCTATATACAGACAAAGCAGGAAAAATGCAAATCTAAAAAGCATATATCTCAAATGAAATTATTGGGTATTTATTGACAAGATAATTTTCATTTATTTCAATTTTATATAAAATCTAAATCAGATAAACAGATATGTGCTTTTAGTTCAAAACCAAGAATTGTTACAGTAAAAAAAAATGTATTCTGATTTTTTTGTTATGCTTTTACCAGTGTAGCAAATAACCTTATTAGTTTAGCTGCTGATTCATAATGCCTTACATTGTCATTTGTGCTGTGATGACATATGGATAGTAAGATTTTTTTTTCTAAAATACAGAAAAAGAGGATTTGGGGGTCAAGAAATGGAGTATAATCTTGTTTAAAAATACTGTGGAAATTTAATTTAACCAAATGTTAAACTTATTTGAATTTTCAACTTGACCCTTTCTAAATATCTTATGAAAAAGGCAATCTTGAAAAAGAGAATGAATATTTACTGAGGTTCAAATGAATGATCTATACATTTTCCTTTCAAAGGTACATTCTAGGCCTTCAGGAGTAAATCATGCCCTTTATTCACACTGTGGTAGGAGCTCTAAAAATAGTCCAGTGTGGTCCACCTCATTAGCAGTACAAATTCTGTGCTTCTGGTCATGGCAAGGAAAAAAATCCCTCCTCAGTTTAAGACTTTGATCTATCTTCCTCCACTAGTTTGAATTATGTACTTGTCCTTGGTCTTCCTCTGGAGGACACCCTCGTTCACTCACTGTAAGGAAGTGGTATCTTTCCCTGGAATGCAGCTGCAGAGAAGCACATCTTTGCAGAATGCCAGGGACTATTAATTATGGATATATTTAGAACAAATATGCAATACCCTATTTAAAATAAGGCTGTGGTTCATCACATGGTGTTATTTACTGTGAGATAGCAACTTGAACACATGGAATTATGGCAGAACTCATCAATGGAAAATCATGAATTCATAAGTCATCTATTTACCTGTGATGAATAGTTATTCTAATATTTTAATTTTTTTTCCAGTGGTAATGATCCTTAATGCTGCTTTAAAAAAATGACTACTTGAAATTCAAACAAACAAAAAAACAATTTTGTAGCTTTTAATAAAAGGTGTGTCATAATTACAGCCATTTGGTAAATGGGTCTCTAAATTTGTGTCATAAAATGTGGACCTCTTAGAAATAAGGGTTGTTTAAATTTTGCTGGAAATAATCCTCATGACCCCCTTATTTTATAGGAATAAAGTCAGAAAAAGTGAAATATTAAATAGAGCTCTCTGCACATTTGGAAAACTAGCTGAGTAAAATGGTGAATATTGATGTCAGAAGGTTTGTGCAAACAAAATTTACATTTTCGAACAATAAACATAGCCATTTCAGAGCTTTTTTTATTACCCATCAGCTTCAGTTATGGAAGATCAAACTATGTTTAGATAAAAACAGCTTACTATAGTGGGAAAAAAAGTGTGAACTTTATATAGCAATATTTTAGACATCACAACGATGGTTGGAGTTGACAAGTCCATTTTCGTCAAGTCCAGTCATTTCAGTCATGTACTCTGTTCTGCATTTCACTGTTAACCTAAAAAATTCATGTGTCTCTAGCATAGGAATGGACAAACTATAGTCAGTGTGGGCAATCCAGCCTGAGAACTACTTTGTAAATAATGTTTTGGAAAACAGCCACCCCTGTTCATTTACATATTATTTAGGGCTGCTTTGGTGCAAGAAAGACAGAGTTTCCTTGTTCCAACAGAGAACCCCATGACTTGAGAAGCCTAAAATATTAACAGTTAGTCCCTCTTTAGAAAAAAAAAATTGCCAACCTCTTCTCTCACAATACTTGACTTCTATTCAGGAAATACAATTAAAAGCAACCTGAAAAACCTTTCCACAAAGATGGAAGAGAAAGAGAAGAGTTTTATTTCTGGGTAAGCATTAAACTGGAGTGTGATGTGTATATCATAGACAATCAGCTAGGACAAAAAGGAACCTCACTCTTTATAGACCTAAGTAGCCTCAAGATTAACAATGACTAGTGCTGGGGCCAAGAGGCCTTAGCAGTGCAATTGTCACACATACTTTTTCATAAAGTCCCTTAGTAATTGGGGGTAACTTTGTCATTAGCTAATTATCTTGATCTATAGCAAAATAAGTTCCTTAAATCTTTATGACAGGAGGCAAATTTGCAGTTTAAAGTCAGGCTCAGGTACCCATTGAAGTTTGGTCCCTACCCTTCTCTCAGGCAGTTGTGTATTCTTTCCTTGATGTTTACATTTCACAGAGAGACATCACTGGATCTTTAAGCTGGTGGATACCTTTTTAGCTTTTAGAAAGGGTTTACATACATTTCAAAGAGAAAGAGAAAGAGCTTTACAGCTAGCTTTCTAAAGTGAATGCTCTTAAAAAAAGAAAGAGTAAAGAACAGGTGGTCTATTCCCAATCAGGAAATCATACCTATTGTCATTAGTTTGTATTTGTCTGTCCGTAAGGTAACACATGTTATACACACATACACCTACAGAAGAACAGGGGAAATAGAGTAGTACCAGGAAGTGTTAAAGACAACAAAAGTTTTATGCACTTTCTTGAAGTGGAAATGACGAATGTTCAGAATTCAGATTTAATTATTGAAAATGTAGCTAAGAAATAGGACTTATTCCCCAAATATTCTTGAAGTTAAAAAAAATTCCAACTCTCTTTGCCATATATTTTAAAATGTAATATCTATTGTTTATGTCTTAAAATGCATGTTAGTTAATATCCTGTGAATACATGGAGCTTGAATTTTAGATGGGCCCAGCCATAGCTCCTACAAAACTCACACTCTGCCTGCAGCCTGCTCTGCTCAACCTGTCTTCCTCCTACTCAAGTCCCTTCCTGCTCTTACTGTATGCCTACCTGCAAACCCAAGCCTTTCTCTCTCTTCTGCACCAGACTTTGCAATGCAAAGCAGGGAGAACTCTGTAATCCACTTAATTTTTCATGGCTAGAAGCTGCAGTGGTACTCAATAGCTACAAGAAATGAACCTAACTTCAAAAGACATTCTGCTCTAATGTGGTTATATAATGCGGTCTCGCTTTATAGGCTTTATGGGTTATGCATGCTAAAATGCATGTGACCTTTCAAACGGCCTTTGCATTTCACACCGTTTTGGAATATACCAGCATAAGGTTGTTTTTAAGAAAACACATATCTATTTGTACTGGGTGAGATGCCATGATGTTAGAAAATACACTTGGGGAAAAGGAGGCAGGTAGCTCTGTTAGTATGTAGGCATCTAGGTAGGAAGGTAGGTAGCTAGGCAGATAGATAAAATAGATATAGATACAGATAGAATAGGTAGATAACCACAGCCTCAGTCACTAGCAACAATACAATGTGGCTTTCGATAGTTTGAACGCCTTGAGCTTCTGTTGTTTGTTGCCTGAAATAAATATAATAACCTCATAGTTTTTTTGTGTATATATACATGTAAATCATCTACCCTAGAGCTATTATTATAATCCTAAAATTATTGCTAATAACACTCATATAATGACAATTATAATTATTAAAAATAAATGTTTCTCCTAAGATATTTTTTATGAACTAGATTTAATACTTTGTAAATATCCCCATGATAGCAATAATAATTGTTTTTTATTCCTATGTCCCCCAGATGGATACTAAGCTAAAAATATAGAGCCTAATTTCAGTGTTTGTTCTGTGTTATATTTAAGTGAGGGAAAGAGTCCATCAAAAGTAAAGTCATGCTGTTTCTGAGTAGACAATCTGGTAGGTATTTTGAGTTTCCTTAGATTTATGGAGGATTAATTAGCTCATCATATCACTTCCAAAGTTCTTGCTGTGTGGCACCTGGTGTCATTCTCAACTATTAATTCAAAAACTACAGCTGTTTCCAGTTGCAGCCATTTCTTCAAATAAACAGAGCTCATTTGTGACATCATTATGTAGAGTTTTTTCTTTCTAGCCCTGAATTTCATTTTGTGGACTTTTTATTCCATCTAACTTTTGCTTATTTTTCTAGATTTATCCAGGCTCAATAGAATTAATGCAGGTGATTGAAGATTTTATACACATTGTTGGAATGGGAATGATGGACTTTCAGAATTCATACTTAATGACTGGAAATGTAGGTAAGAAATAGGTTTTTCCCAAAATCTTTCTGAAATTTAAAAAAAGATTGCAAGTATATGCGCCATACATTTTCAAGTGTAATATCCTTGTCAATATCTTTAACTATATATGAATAAATATATTGTGGATACTTATTGTCTGAGTTTTAGATGAATCCAGCCCTATGTGCACTACATATACACACACACACACATACATTTGTTTCTATCTGCATGCATTTGTGTGAATGCTATGGGCTTGTATACATCCGTACAGGTGTATGTAAAAGATAATATGCGCTTAATTTTCCTTTTACCAAATGGTCCTTGCTATCCAACCTAATAAACACACACACACACACACACACACACACACACACACACACACACTCTCTAATAATCCTGAACAAAAATGAATCTTCATTGATTTACATACATTATTCATAAGGACCCTGAATTGCTTGTGTACTAGATCTCCAAGCAGGTGGTGAATGTGTTGGAACACTTCAGAATACCTTTAAGGATCATAAGAAAAACTTCGATCACTACAGTTCTCCTAAATACCTTCCAGGAAATAGTGGGCCTCACAGATCCCTCCAATGGATCCTATGATGCTAAACATATAAAATAAAAGCATATTTCTTCCTTTGTTGCATTTAATATTTTTGTCTTACAATGGGGTGGAATTACACATAGCAGCAAAACCTACACACACTTTTACACTGCCACAATTACACTGGGCCAACACAATTATATTAATCAAATGGCACATTTCTCTTTGAGGTTAAAAATTGGCCAAAGCTAAGAAATGGTATTCATAATTACACCCATTGAACTGACACAAGTTTATGTTTTTTTCTCATTTCTTTAAAGCTTTCTCTCACAATGTTACCCTGATTCAGAAAGATTTTCTTTCATTTGTCATGCTTTAATAGTTTTCACATGAATACCATTGAACTAGAGATAATAATATTCTTATTAGAGAAAATAACATTCTTATTCTTAGATATTTAAGCTTTAGTTTCTAGATCAGGAAGAAGGCTACCTTGTTTGATCCCCTAGGATGGTTCCATTGGTATGGAATATAACTTTTTATGATTAAGGCTTTTGTTGGTTCATTTTACACTTGATTTCTTCTGAAGTCCTTAAATCCTGCAGGGACTCATTTTGTCCCAGCATACCTTATGCCAGGGTGGCCTCAGATTGTAATTGGTTACAGATAACTACTGATAATCTTCTTCCTTGGAGGAAAATCTATATTGCAGAAATAGGAAATCAGCAATCTAAAAGCACATATCTCAGATTTGTTGTCCACATACACTCTTTATGCAGCACAAGTCTCAAGTTAGACTGGTGTCTTTTTGTCTTTGTTGGGGGGAGGAGGGTATTGGGGATTGGATTCAGGGGCACTCAACCACTTAACCACATCCCTAGCCCTACTTTGTATTTTATTTAGAGGCAGGGTCTCACTAAGTTGCTTAATACTTGCTTTTGCTGAGGCTGGCTTTGAACTCACTATCCTCCTGCCTCTGCCTCCCAAGCCCCTGGGAATACAGGCATGCACCACCTCACTGATCCTAGCCATTTTTCCAAAATAGGTGTCCAGCAGCTTGTGATAGTCCAAGAACAGAGTGAGTTGTCCCTTCCTAAGAGCAATGAGGACACAAAGGGTCAAAGACAGTGTTTTTATTAAAGGATAAATTCAGAATTCAGAGAAAATCCAAATTAAATGTCCATTCCATAAGTGATTAGACAAATGAAGGAAAGTCTGGAAGAAAGAGTTATTATGATAGGCTATAAGTTTTAGTACACATGGAAGGAAGAACCAAGACAGATTTCAGGGATGCTGGATATTCAATCCCATACCATTCTAGGACCATAAGACTTCTTTGGTGGGTGAAAAAGGTGTTATGAGGCATGCTATGCCAGATTGAACAATTAGTCAAGTAATTTAAGTGGAAAGCTGAGGTAAAAAAAACAAAGAACTATTGTTTTCTTATTCTTTGTGTATAGTGAACATTTAATTATAAAAGGCATTGATAATTAAAAGTATAATCCAACCAATACCTCAAATTTGTTCAGAATGAAAATACTAGAAAATAACTAAAGCTAAACTCAGATCTAAAAATTTAAATTTGACCTTAGAGTAGGTTATTTCAGAATAAAGCCATATCAATTTATCTAGAGTATAGTATTATTTGCTATAAAAATTCTAGCAAGTTCATAAATTAAACCTCCATAAAAAAAACCTTGTTCTTCTTTACTTTTCTTTTAACTTACCATAATTATATATTTAAATTTTTACATATTAATTTTGAATAAGATTATTTTATGTAAGTTTGCTTACTTCTTTCATATTACTAAACTTGAAGGGACATGTTAAGGATAACTCAAGGCAAATTAAAGCTGAAAATAAAAATAAGGTAATTTTACATTTCCTTTGATCTTGTGTAAGGACAGTGTGATTATTCAGCATTCTGATTGCTTATGTAGTACTAATAATCTATATTTTAAAAATTTATGTTCCATGGATAAAACATACTGTTGATTTTTCCAAAATGCTGGCACAGAAACTGACTTACTATAGTTGAGTGATTAGAGCTGATGGTTGTTCTCTACAATATCTATGTGTTTTCCAAAGTATATCCACTAGTATGGAGTAGGATAATACAAATGTAATTGATTACCATTAATACTGTTCATTTTTATTCCAGTTTAATATATATAAAACATTATTATCCTATTTGATCTGATATTTTCAATGTTTTTGAACAAGAACAAACAGATAATATTTTATAGTAACAAATTATGAAATGTGTGAGTTGGCACAATTTGTTTTACATCCTAAATATTACTTTTCAATATTGAACTAATTATACTGAAAATATATACATGCAAGCATGCACACAGACTTACAGAATATTAATGCTGAATAAAGTCTAGGTAATGGAGAATAGTTGCTGTTACTTGTGACCATTTTTTTCAGAGTGTGTTGGATTAAGACTCCTTAAAGAACTTCAGAATATCATCATGCCTTTTAGAAAAGAGGGCAAATTATTTTTTCATAAAGTCTATATGCTTCATGACCTCATTTTTCTGAACCATAGATAATTAGCACCTGAAGAAACTTGAACAACTAAAAATAAATGCCACAAAGACCATAAGGTTTAATTAATATCTTTGAACTTCACTAATAATCTATTTTATTTCAACATAAACATAGAATCAACACCTCTGTTTTCTGATTCTTGGTTTAGATACAAAAAGATAGAAGCAGAGAGTACTGGTAGGGCATATATATATATATAGAGAGAGAGAGAGAGAAAAGATAGAATAGATGAAATGCTGGAAAAAGAAGTATTAAAAGTAGCAACAGAGTATAGAGTCCTTATTGTGGGAATACAGGACTCCTTATGCCTCAGAATTGAAAACACTAGTGTTAAGAATTAAGACAATAATGTATGTGTAGAATCATAGCTTTCATTCATCAAGATAAAAGTTTCTATAATCTGCTTTAGATGGCAGGGAAATGGGTAATACATCTTAGAAAGATTATCTTCAAAAAATAGTCTAAAAGAAAATGTTAAAGCTTTTTCTATCTGAAAAAATGCCCCCACCTGTATCCGTTTTTGATAAATGAAATGTTCCTATATGCTAAAATATCTATGAACATTTTGGTAGATATGCATGTGTGTATATTTTTTTAGGGAGAATGTCCACAGCTTTTTTTAGTCTCTCAGGAGATTTATGTTCTCAAAAAAAATTAATATGGTTTGGGAAAAGCAGCCCTACAAACTAAGACTTTTGGCAATGCATTTATAAAATATTTGAGCTTTAATAGAACACTTTTTCATATTCACATATGAATATGACATTCAAAAACAGTCACATGATAATCATAATGCATGTGAGTTAATGAGCACTTTCTAATGACAAAAACTCCATTAAATATTTTACATAATTACAGAATGAATGAATGCACATGAAAAATTGATATGCTACAGAGAGATTTCAATTTACAATGTGCCTTATTCTATCATAAAATTGCATTCTAAGGGTTCTAAATATGCATCAGAAGTAAGTGGCTATTGTTTTAAGAAAAATGTGACTTTTTAAATATATCATTAATTTTTGAAATTTATAATTATCAAACAGGCCAGGGGAAATTGTTAGTTAATATGAATTATTGAAATGATCTTTTTCTTTAATAAAAATCAAATTATTCTCTTCAATAAAAATATTTAAAAGCTCCTTGAAGAGTTATTTAAACCTGCTTCCTCTACTTTCTCTCTATGTATTTCCTCTTCCTTCTCTTGCAGTGAAGCATGTCTCTCATCACTCTCCTAAAACTTCTATTGGAAAATCCTTCTGGAAACTCCCAATGACCCAATTAAACTTCTTCCCATTTTTCATCCTTCATGTCCTCTGTGCCTTGCAAACCCCTCTCTGTTTCTTGAAACTGTCCATTTCATTAGCAGTTTTATTTTTATTACACTATCAAATAGAATTAAAGGATAAATGCCAGTCTTATGACTCAGAAATATTTAGATTTTGGAGGAAATAAAATAAATTAAGGAAGATTCAGCATCCATGAGGAAAAAAAAAAAAAAAAAACTACGTTATTTAAGCCCCAGCACTTTGCAGTTTCAAAGACAAAACAGAATGTTTGAGATCTTATGTGATAAGAATGACGGGGCACATGCACAGATCTCTGGTCTAAGGATTTATCTAAAGTTGCACTGGAATGTTTTATAATTTGTATCATGTTTTTAGTTATGTATTTTCTGCAATAACTTCATGTAGCATATTACATTTATTTTATTCAGTAACAAGAATAGCCTAGTCTTTTTTATTTCTTTTTTTATTCGTTCTTTGCAGTTAGACATGACAGTAGAATGTATTTTGACATATCATTCATACATGCAGTATAACTTCCCATTTTTGTAGTTGTACATGATGTGGAGTTACACGGGTCATGTATTCATATGTGAACACAGCAAAGTTATATCCGATTCATTCTACTGTTTTTCCCATTCCCATTCTCTGTCCCTTCTCCCCATTCTGCACACTGTCCAATCCAGTGAACCGCCCCTTCTCCCCCGCACCCTGCCTATTGTGAGTCAGCTTCCACATATCAGAGAATACTTGAACTTTGGATTTTGGGGATTGTCTTACTTCATTTAGCATAATAGTCTCCAGTTCCATCCATTTACTGGCAAACACCATAATTTCATTCTTCTTTATGGCTGAATACTATTCCATAGTGTATGTGTACCACATTTTCTTTATTCATTCATCTATTGAAGGGCACCTTGGTTAGTTCCGTAGTTTGACTAAGAATAGCCTACTCTTTAGAAACTAATTGTATTAGTTTGAGACTTACAACTAGAATTAATTCATTGAATTGAATTTGAGGAAGATAAGTGATGTTGTGGTCCTACATGTTGTGTACCTACTTACCTTATACAATTAAAAACAAAAATAATTTATCTCTTCCTATAAGCAAAGTCTTTTCTAAGTGATTCTAGTTTTTAAAATAAATGAACAATCTTTTAGTCTGCAAGCAGATTGCAGTCTAGTCTAGTTTAGATATAAAAAAATTACATAACTAAATAGCACGAACACTTTGGTATGTATCATATAAACCAAATGTTATAGATTCATTTCAGGAAATGTACTGTGTAAGGATTAAGAAAACCTTCTTAGAAAATGAGGCATTTGATGCAGACTTTGAAGGGTGGTTGGATCGTTAACAATTCAAAATGAAGGGAAGTGAGTGGCAAATAAATTGTTCCATTCCAGCACATTCCTTTAGCAAAGATAGTAAAATGATGTGACAGTTGAGATTATGTTTAGGGGATAATTGGTCTATTTTGATTAAAACACATATGTATGCAATTAAAGTGAAATAAAATTTGAGAGCCATGTCTGACATCGGATAGTAAGGAATAACTGAAGCTTAACTTGTAAGAATTGTGCTTCAGTAGAACATACATTAGAACAGAAAATAGAATTTATAGATATTGGAAAAAACTGTAAACCTAATTGGTCTAAAAATAGATAGAAGGCTTTTCTACTGTAATCCATGCAGGAGATAATGAAAACTTGAATTAGCAGTAGTATAAATAGGAACCAAAATGTGTGTGTGGATTTGAAGTACTACCTGGAGCTAGAATTGATAGAATTCCATAACTGACGAGGGTATGGGAGAGAAGGGAGAAATGAAATTTGTATTAACTCAACGAACATTTGAGTCTCGAATATACTAACATTTAAGCAAGTGTAGCCCCCAAGTGAAAACCTAACATGGGATTGTGGATTTTGGTAGAGGAGTCAAATCCTTAAATATGTAATCAGTGATCATCTGCATAAAAGTGATGGTGAAAGCACATATTTTTTTTCCAAACATCATGACATAAGACAGAGAGAAGTAAGGTGATTCCCACACTGAAAACAAAGGATCAAGGCAGGTCTTTGAGGGCAGGAGTGGCTGGAGGCAGTGGATGTAAGGCCTTCCATAATAAGGAAAAAAAAAATCAGTGTCATAACTAATAGGAGGGTGAGAATATTTCAAAACCAATTCTCTAATAATTTTAATTACTTATGAAGTTTAGAGTATTAGAGATAAAGAAAAATCTTACATGATTGTTGATGGAAGAGCATGAAGATTCTACAGAAAAAGAGCAGAAACAGTGAACAGCATCTAAAGGTTCAAGCTCCTTAGATGGTTTCAATGGATCATACCCTAAATATTTTAATAGTTATTTCCAAGGATTTACTTTGCACAGACAAGTGCTTTACACCCATGCCCTGCTATCTCACAACTGTCTCTTAGGAATTATTCGAAGTTGACAACTATCAGATAAAATGATATTTCCAAACACAGAATGTTGTATTTATTAGTTGTAAGGAATTTGAAATGTTTTCTGTATATAAACCTTAAAAGCTGTAAGACTCTAGGAAGGATAGTTTCATTTCTTCACCAGTAAGCCAATAATACAGTAACACCAATGCTTTGGAAACATTAAAGTTAACACATTTATCTTTACCAAGCTAAATATCACTCTCTGTTCCTGGTTTAGAAAGATGAAGTATTGGGCTTTTTAGAAGAAATATTCATACCTGATATTTTTTGAAATTGAAATCAAATTTGATCTGAATAATGGTATAATACAAAAGTCAACATCTCTTTTTTTTTCTCTGCAGGCCTTTTTATGAACATTAAATCTATGTTATTTGTTAAATTTACTGATAAAGTTCATCATTTCATTGGTGTAATGTCTTGTTCAATTGAGGAATCAACTTTCAATCTGATGATGTAAAACTGGAACGGCTTCTCTTTCTTAGCTTATTTTCTTTTTCTGTCACTGCTTAGCTTTGTGGTTCACACATCTGTATCACTTGCTTAACTTCCTTTCCTTAAAAATGACACTTGTCAGTTGACAACAAGCCCCCAAAATACAGGAATTAACATCGTTTTGCTTATTTGTAGCACCTGATGTTGGTGCAGTTAGCTAGGCTTGAGTGAGACTTGACTGCTTTTTGGCAGTCTACCATGCTTGCTAGACACCTGAGACAAATGGAAGTTTTTCTTTAGGTCAGAAAGAAAAATAAAACTAGCTTTTTCTTTTCTGTTTCTGTTGTTTTGTTTTGTTTTTGTTTTTTGAGGAAAAAGAAAAGCAGTTCAGACAGTTTTAAACCAGGACTTGGAATGATATGCAGCATTATGAGTTGTTTGATTATTTCTCATTTTATGGGAATTATCCCATGGCATTTATCATGATTCATTTATTCCAAATGACTGGGGACAGAAGACTTGGGAGGCTGGGACAAAAGACCATTATCAGAGCTCGAGGCAAGCAGTACAAACTCCTCAGGGTTGTGAAGATCTCCCTACCCCTCAGTTTAAGGAGCTCCCTGAAGTCACTATAGTTGGTTGGTAAGGATTCATGGATTTAATTAATTTTAAAAAATCTCAGACCTTCATTCAATAAGTATATTTCATGTTATGTTCTAGGTTAATTCCTCAGTGAACAAATTAGACAAATTGCTCTTGTGGAACTTATATTTTATATTAGAGAGACAGATTTCAAACAAATGCCATCTAACATGTCCAGTGGTCATAATTGCTGTGAAAATAAATAAAACCACCAGGATAAGAGAACAGAGAATGAAGATTGGTGAGAAAAATCCTCGTATCAGTGTACTGATATTTAAATACAGAACCAACTGCCTTTAGAGCGTGGGATGTAATGATATGTGGAGACAGAGCACTTCATAGAAGAAACCATAATTTTAAATACCATGATGCATCCATTTGCTTCATATGTAAGAAGAGCTGAAAGAATTCAGTGGTGCTGGAGAAGCTGAGGGCAGGGCGGTGGGAGGAGATGATTTCAAGGAAGGAGAAGTGAGACTGCAGAGCGCCTTTAACTGAAGGTCTAAATAAGAAGCAAAAACACTACAAGATTTGAACAGAAGAATGATGAATTCTGATTTATATTCTAAAATGGTCATTCTGACTATGAAGTGTAGACTAATAGACAGTAGGGGGCATGAGTGGATATAGCAACAGCAGTGAGATGTTTATTGCAGCAGCCAGGAGAGAGAACGCAGATGCTTGGACCAGGTGACAATGGAGATAGTGAAAAGATATTTTAATAGTTGATATGACAGAGTTTATTAATAGTTATAACTGGGTCTGAAAGAAAGAGAAAGTTCAAAGAAATGTTTCCATAATATCTCTAAGAACTCAAAAACTACAGAAGGTAAACAGATTTATGTCAAAAATTATAATACTTCTTAAATTCACTGGCAAAATTTTCTGTGACCGTTTTAATGTCTCTAAAGTTCAGAGACCAAAGGAAGCTTGTTCTGGTTTACTTTTTTATGTATTATCTTCCTAAGTGCAACACAAATCCTTGCTCTTGCAGTTTAAGCTCATTTCAATTTTACTGTTCTCAGGGAGATTGAACAATTTTATCCTTAGAAACCATCAGCATCCTGTCGTCATTCTACCATCTGAATCCTTGGGCAAAAGCCAGGATGAAATTGTTTATTGAAATGAATTTGTGAAGCTGTGGCTCAGATTGAGCTGCCAGTTAACAAATGAAATAAATGGCATTTTTCCTACCATCTTTTTTCTTCTACTACTTTTAAAAGTGATACAACCTCAAGCGAGGAGAATTCTTCAGTCTCCACCAAGTCCAGCAATAAATGTTAGCTTCATTCCTCTTTTTAAAATCATTTTTCTGTTTTTATATAAAAATTTTAAAAATATAAATATATAAACATATATTCTCAAAGTAGGAAAGATCTTTTAAGGGTATCTCTATTTCAACAGCATGAGAAAAATATTATTTGTAATAGCACTACTGTCATAGTTACAACATAGTTACAACAATTTTCTACCTATAGAATAATAGGTAGAAAAATGTTTTTATTAGCTTTTCTGTTTTATTCCTCAGGATTTCCATGAAAAGTTTTGGTAAAGCATCTGTTGTAATCTATAGAACTTCCCAAAATAATGCTTTCACAAATATTCATGATAGTATTTACTCCTAACAACCTTGCTGCCTGAGAGTTGAGGACACCCACATAATTTGTCCTAGATCAGTGCTTCCCATTCAGAGTGGATGCATTGTTTTTTTCCTTTGCATCTCAGTAATTGAAAGTTAAAGATTTCTTTCATTATCTTGCTCAGCCAACCACACTCTACCCTTCTAAAACTTCAGTGTAGATTTTTTAATACAACCCTAGGGAAATCTTACTCATATGTTCTGTATTTCTAAAAAGTAAAATAACTACTGACCATTTGTTTTCTTTTCTAGTACTAATCTTCATATATGCTTACTTTGTTAAAATGTAAAATTATTTTTCTGGCTAATAATATATTTTAAAGGATGCCTGTCTTACACTTTTTATAAGCATTAAGTGTTTTTTCTATTACATCTTTTATTTATTTATTTATTGATCCCAAGGGTTGAACTCAGGGGCACTTGACATCCCCAGCTGTATTTTGTATATTATTTAGAGACAGGGTCTCATTGAGTTGCTTAGCCCCTCGCTTCTGCTGAGGCTGGCTTTGAACTCAGGATCCTCCTGCCTCAATCTCCAGAGTAGCTGGTATTACAGACATGTGCCACCATACCTGGCCCTTATGTTACATCTTAACCAATAAAAATTTTTGTGAACTTTCCACATCTGGGACTATTGCATAAAATGGGTTAAATCTCTATCCTTTTGGTAACTGTCTGGTAAAGAATGCATTGATTCAGGAACAAATTTTTGCTCCAAGACCATCATTTCTTTTGGATTTTGTATTTACTGGGGAAAAGCACGTGGTCTGGAGAAACCTAAGAGAGTCACACAAAAGGCAGTTGGAAACCAACACTGTATGGAATGCACAACAATGTGCAATAGCTTTGGGAAAACCAGAGGAAAAGTTGACTTCTACCAAAACTGTGCATATCTATGAGAAAAGAATGCATGGCCTAAAGTAGGAAATGTGGATAACAGAGATGGTGATGGTGAAGTGACATATTTTAGTGGCATATCTTGGTCTACCAGATATTAATTATGAAAGTTGTCCTCAAATATAAATCTATAACTTTAAACATTAAAATTTCTTTTAAGAATACAAGCTGAGAATTCTTGATTTTCTCATGCATTGACACATAGAACTAGCCACAAAATGTTTTGTGTTTGTGCTTCTATTCTTTTAAAGAGCTTGAGTTTCTGCCAAGAAGTTCTTTGTGACCTCTGTGTCCTAAGAAATCTACCAATAGTAGCTTTGCATACGAAGGTTGGTACTTTGTATCAGTTCAAGAAACTTGGCAAAAGTTTTAACTATGAAAAGTCTCTCCAAGGTGGGATGGAGAGAAAAAAAAGCACTGGGAAACTAAATGGCTTTGTATTTTCCTATAGTTTTTGTATCTAAAAGGGGTTGGAGCTATAATTCTTCTCAGATTGACTCCATTGTTCTGTTTGAGATAAATTCTTTCAGCATGCAGTAGATTCACACTACAATAAATAGAAAGATAAAATCCAAGGTCTAAAGAAAACAAAATTTAAATTTTATGACATTGCTTCTGATCTCTGTTGGTTGATGTAATACAATGAATATTTGGAATTAATAGAATGGCATACTGTGTGCCTCCTTTCTGATTTTGCTGTTCAACTGAATTAGAAGGATGTCACTTCAAGCTTGTGTGAACACAAAATATAATCCCGTTTCAACTGTTTCTATGGCAATAATTGCTTATCTCTATGGTAATAGTGGTCTGCCTCTATAACAATAACCTGCAATGAGAGAAAAAAGGCACTGACTCTCTGCTAACAATTTTTCTTTTTCTTTTTTTCTATTTTCATGTTCTCCTCTTTTCAAACATCTTAATTTATTTGGTTACACCAATAATTCTTTACTAAATCCTTCTTCTTCTCCCACCACTTCCTTCTCTGAATTTAAAAAAAAAAAAAAGCTTTTAATTTGAAAACTGAAAAATCTGACTAAGATTAAAAACTGGTGCTTTTATGTTCATGGAAGAAGGAGATGCTGTATTGCATCTTTTAAAATATGCTGGTTTTGAAGATAGATGCATCTGGCTGAAAACCATAGCTGTGCCATGACTAATTGATCCTTCTGTAAGTTATTTCATATCTAAATTTCTTCTTATTCTTTTCTAAAGATAATAATGTCTTCTTCACAGAGATAATATCAATAATAAGATTAGATACATTTAGCACCTGACATACAATAGGCCCTCTGATTGGTAATGGACAAACACAAGGCCAAATATGGGCTATGCTATTGATTGTGTGATTGTAGTGAGGTCACCCAGACCCCTGGCCATGGTCTGCTCCTCCAGGGAACTTCTAAAGTTCATACCAAGTTTCAGTATCATACTTAAAAAAAAAACTCTGAATATTATGCATTTTGTGTACATCAAAAAGAAGAGCAAGATTCCATATATATGGGCATATAATATGACTAGTCTAGAAAATCACCTGTGTTGTTTGTCTGTTTTAGAAGTATTATGTGACTCAGTTGCCTTCTCTAGAATAATGACAATAAGAACCAAGAGATTCTGGGCTTTTGGCATATTGCTACAAGAAGCTACTCTTTGCTTCCATGGATACATTTGCCATTAGTCAAATTCCAGCTCCCTTGGATGATGCAGAACAAAAAAACCTTTTCTGACTTAATTTTATAATATCTCAACTATGTTCTGTGGAATTTTATTAATCATCTTTAGAGATGCATCAAAGAATTCTGTAACAATACTATATGTTCTCTAAAAATTAGAAATAAATTAGTTCGCTTAGTCCTTAATTAAAGTCTTTCAAACGATCAAAAATATTTTGGAGCTTTTATATCTATTTAAAATTTTTATTTGAAGAGCTTCTCCTCTTGAAGGATCTGCATCCATTATTTAGAGTGTTAATCTAAATAATTTCATTTTTTTCTATATAGTCTCTTTTTGCTTTCCCCAAACTCATTGCCCAATTATTTCTTTTTTAATTTTCCTTAATTCCTTAAAAAATTTGTCTCATTGTCCCTAAAATGAAATTTTATTCTTAATAATAAGGCTAACCTCTACTATCTTTACAATATATTCTGAAAATCTTGAGTATTGCAAAAAATCATAAATTTTTTAAATTAAATAACAATTTCTCAGCAGAAAACTAAATATATTGTTTTGTAACATAATTGAGACTACATTGGTTAAACATAATCGTAATTGGTTAGTATGTTCTTTTTAAATACATATTTCACTACAGTGAAATATAGTGCTGAATTTGATCATTGAGTGTATGTTTGTATGTAAGTTGGGGAGTAAACCATTGTTTGTTGGGAAATTTTTTCCTTTTGGTTTGAATATCTAAAGGTAAAAATTATTTTCTGAGTTTCAGTTGACTAAATTATTTCCTGCAATGGAACAGAAATGTTGTTTACAAATATAGAGTTAACATTAATTTTGCTCAGCATACTTTATTTATAATTGTAACTATAATATCATAAGTCTCTACAATAATACCATTGGGCTTTAAAGTTTATGTTAGCTTTATAATTATCCAAAACTAGTCTGATAAGATAAGATTGATTGTATGTGGTTTAGAGCATGTTGTGGAACCAGGTGCAATCATGCACTGGTGCCAACTCAAGAATGCTTAGTAAATGGTATCTCCTGTTCTTCTATCTATTCCTTCTCTTTCTCAAAAGACTTATACTTAGTGAGGCACACATGCCTAACCTCAGTACTCCCTATTTTGAAGGGGGTATGAGGTCCATGGTTTCTTTTCAGTAAGACAAAGTGGTTAAAATTCTACAAACAAACCAAAACCTGAAGGTTGAATTAGCCAGGAGAGGAACAGGTAGGAAATGAAGAGATGCAAGTGTGACTGGAGTCTAGTTGCCAGTGGAAAGGTCCTGAGCTAACACTGAAGAAGAAATCAAAGGTCAGGTCATGGAGACCTTGGAACAGACTTTGTATCTTCTACAGTATGACAGGAAACTGCCCGGAGTGACATGATTCAATTTATGCTTAAAACCTATTCTGACTGTCCTGTGATGGGTGAGTAGAAAGGGCACAAGTGTGAAAGTGGGGTGTGTAGTGTATTGTTTTAACTTAGGTTAAGATTTAATGGACAAATGTGCAGCAGTCTCGATGGGGATTAGGAAACATCATTAGGCTGTTTTGGAGGAGATGCAGTGGTAATGATGAACTGGACTAACAAGGTAAAGATATGAATGTGTCAAAGATAACTTACTGATTCTGACTTGAGGAAAGGGTTCACTCGGTTTTCTTGAGATGAAGAATGCATAGAGAAACCATATTTTGATAGAGTGAGTGGAAATCAAGGTTTAAGCTTTGGATATGTTACTTTTGAGATATCTAAAGACATCAGAGAAAGGACCAAATAATTAATTCAGTTTTAGGACTGGAGTTTGGAAGAAAATTTCTTATACACATTTGCACATAACTGAAGATATTTGTGTGAAACACATCTCTCACTGGATTGCAATATGTAAAGACTTTTCCTTTTTACATTTTTAATTCTCCACAGTATTTTGTACAAGTGAGAGAATGGTTAAGGTAAAAAATAAAAGGGAATTGGCATGTATTGTATCTTAGTGTGTATAAGGAGTGAGCTAATTGCCTTTGGCTTAGTCCTCATGAAAGGCTATTGATTTTTACAAATGGTCAAACGAAAGAGCAATTAAATGACTGCCAAAGTCCACAAAATAAATGGAAAACGAGGACTGATTGACTACAGGGCCCAAATTGATCATACTAAACCCCCTGCCTCCCATTAAGCTCTGAGTAAACCTCATTTATTTAAAAAAATGATGGGCAGTTTATTGTATCAAACCCACTGTATGCTAAGATCCTACATACAGCAATAATAGGCAACATGGGTACATGGAATTCATAATCTACTGTGAAGGCAGAAAATGAGCCAGCCTATGTAAAAATTAAAAGAGTATATGACACAGAGAAGTGGGGGCTTAGATCTCTTTAGATGGGGACAAAACATGCTAAAGAAAATAATAATTTAGCAGAGACCTGAGAAAAGGAATGAGGAAATGTTTTCTAGTTACATAGGAAAAGCCCTGTGGTGGAAAAGGCCTATCCATGCAGCTTGATCTGGTGAGCAAACTGATGGCCATGTAAAATGTGACTGCAGACAGATGGAAGCCCACCCATGGACAGCCACAGAGACCAGACCGTGAAAATTCAACTTGTACCCCATAAGCATTGATCAAACCATTCAATTGTTTCAATGAGGGAATAAATGTGACCTGCTTTATATATTACAAAATATTACTGTGGTTTTTGAGAGAAGGAGGATTTCTGGGTACAAAAGTTAAGAATCCCAGTCATGCAGCTCCTGAATTAGTTCAGAAGAGAGATTCTGGTGCCTTCTAGAGGGCTGTGGAATGCAGACAGAGGAAATGCAGTGATTTAGGACATGTTGCAGAAATAACACCCAATTATCTGTTGATGGCTGGGTTGTAGGAGGCAAGGAAAAGGCAGAAGTAAAGAGTGGCCCTTAGGTTTTTGTTTTGAAGTCTGAGTAGATGGCAGCACCTTTAGAAACATGGGGAAGAAAGAGCTTTGGTGGTGGGAAATCAAGGGTTCTGCTCAATAAACAATTATTGAATTAAAGAACCACAGTGCTGGTCACATAAGAGAATTCTTGTGTTTTGGATTATTAAATACCATATATCTCTGCATGGACCATTCATTTATGAATTTTGTGTGTCTGCTTTCACATCAAAATAGTAGAATTAGGTTGTTGCAGAGGAATGGTGGCTATGAAGCTGAAAATATTTTTAACCTTAATATGAAAAAAAATTCAAATATTTACTATAACACCCTAAATCTAAATTTAGAGTATTGTTCTCTTTTTTTAATATAATAGTTGTTCTTTACATAATATTTATAAAGGATTTTACTCCTTATAAAGCCGCACTCTCAATATTAAGCTATGTATGATGTCTTCCTATTCCTGAGTCCCTCTTCTCTACTCTTTCTCTCTCACATGGTTTGTTTTTGGTAGCTCTCTCTGTTTATCATTACCTTTCAAATTGGGTCTTTCCTAAGCTTCATTTCTTGGCTCTTTTCTATCATCTCCTCTTTATCTTCATAGCTCCCACCTCATTTCTTTTAGGTGTCTCCTAACTGCCAACTGACCAAAGGAGCTTTTGCTTTTTGTGGGGGTAGGTGGGATATCAGGGATTAAACCCAGGGGCACTCAACCACTGGGCCACATCCCCAGCCCCTATTTTGTATTGTATTTAGAGACAGGGTCCACTGAGTTGCCTAGTGCCTTGCCATTGCTGAGGCTGGCTTTGAACTCCCTATCCTTCTGCCTCAGCTTCCTGAGCTGCTGGCCAAAGGAACTTTTTTCCATTCAGTATAGCTTCCCAGCCCAGCCCAGCATTCCATCTCATGACAGTTATTATTACCAACATCCTCTCTAGTTCTGTTTACTTACTACTGTCTGTCTCTCCCCAAATTCTATGCCAGCGACTTCATTTATTTTATTCATAAGTGTATTTCCAGTGCTCAGAACCATGTCTCAAACATAAGAAGTATTCAATTAACATTTGTTAAATGGTGAATTAGTACATTGTATTCTCTCTTTGGGGAATTTTATCCAAGTCTACACTATCTACTATTACTTCTGCTAAGAAGACATCCAGTTTATATGTTCATATTCTAAATTTGATTATTCTCCAGATCCAGATTTCTCGGCCTAGATAATATCAGTTTTAGCCTATTACCCTACCTGAACTCCCTGCCTGTTAATATGAATTACTATTTTTCTAGGTATCTTAAGCTTTCTCATGTAATGTTATTCCTTTTATTCAGAATGCCCTTCCTTTGCCCTTCACTATTCTGATACTTCTGGAACATTACTAGCTTTTACCAGGCTCTTGGTCGACACAGGCAGTTCCCTTGACCCATCTGTTAAACCACAGCTACAATAGTATTAACGCAGAGGCCTTCCTTGGCCCAGATATCTGTGTTCCATCTCGTTTTAATCAGCTTTTTTGTCACTGCGATGAAAAGGTCTGACAAAAATTTTAGAGGAGAAAAAGTTTATTTGGCATTTATGATTTCAGAGGTCTCAGCCCACAGATGTCTTAGTTCATTACTCTGGGTGAGGGAGACCATCATGGCAGAAGGGCATGATAGAGGAAAGCAGCTCAGAACTGTCACAAGAAAGCAGAGAGACAGTTCCACTCACTTGGGGGAGGGGGGAATATGAACCCCAAAGGCACACAGTAACCTCTCTCCTCCAGCTGTACCCTAGCTGGCTACAGTTACAGCCTAGTTAACCTTATAGGTGAATTAATCACTGATTGGGTTGTAACTGCCATCATCTGATCATTTCACCTCTGAACCTTCTTGCACTGTCTTACACATGAGCTTCAAGGGGACACTTCATATCTAAACCCTAACACATCTCATCAGTTATTTCCTTCAGAATGGCACCTATTACAATCTGGAATTCTCTGAATTGTTTTTCCCTTACCAAATATGTGTATTCCTCTCTAGACCTGAACTCTTTAAGGGCAAAGACTTTGTGTCTCTTGTTCACTGGCAAAATTCTCAGTGGTAGGATACTTCTTAGGATACCCTGGGGCTCCATAGAGGTTGTTGGATGAATGCATTTACAAATAAACTCTTAAGTCTCCAATGGCATTTTTTCTTTTGTCAAAATATAGCACTTCCCATGGCTACTGTTCTTTGGGGAATGGAGGATTTGCTATCCTGGGAAGGCACTTTATTGTTTCCTTCACTTGTTGTTTCTTGTCTGTTTTGGTGCCTAATGTCTAATAGGTTCCTGACTTATTTCTCTAATAAAATTTAAATGATTTTAATATCAAAACAATAACACACTCTGAGAGAGAGACAGAGAGAGAGACAGAGAGTGAATATTAATGCTGTATATACCAAAGCTCTTAGTGTTTTACATTTGGATAATTATTATGTAATGCTCTTTCCTCTACAGGACTTCTATTCTTAACTTCACTAGCTACAGAAAGAATGGGAACTTCAGATTTATATGCAAAAATGACTTTGTATCTCACGTTTTGTTGAGCATTCATGTTAGGATTAAAATTATGAACTACTTTAGTACCAAAGATGAATATTAATAAGTGTCTATTTCCAAAAGACCACAAAAAATATGCTTTTTCAAAACTAAAAGATGATTGGTATAAATACATAATAGATAACAAAAGAAATGAAGACAGTAGTTGCTTTTAGGTTTTTCTTTCTTTCTTTCTTTCTTTCTTTTTTTTTAATGGCCACATTAAGAATAGCTTTTCCAAAATATAACCACACGGTTTCCCCTGCAACTACTCAACTCTGCCACACGAAAGTAGCCATGGACCATATGTGAATTAATGGATGTGGCTGTGTCCCAATAAAATTTTATTTGTGGACACTGAAATTCAGCTTGATATAATTTTCACATGTTAAGAAATAGTAGTCTTTAAAAAAAAAAAGTCTCCAACTGCTTAAAAATGAGAAAAGCATTTTAATTTGTAAGCCATAGAAAAATAGCCAATGGGACACATTTGACCCTTGGTTGGTAGTTTGCAAATCCCTGCTCAACACAGGTCAGTTTGAACAGGAGCCACGTGTGTGGCTTTGGATGTACCCTGTGTGTCAGCATTATTAAATGCCACAAAGTGAGAGTGATCTGAAAGAAAGCTTTTTCAAGGGGTCTTCCACCTGAGCACCAAAGCCTGGCAGAGAGACCCCAAGCAGAATGCAGAAATGCATAATTCTGCCCAGATACGCCCAGGCTTTGAAACTACTACTGAATCAAAAAAAAGAAAAAGAAAAGAAAAGAAAAAAGAAAAAGAATGTAAAGCTCACTCACCAATTAATTTACAAGTTTTTTATCTTTATTCTAGAAAATAATATGTAAAATAATTAATTATTTAAATTTTAAGATATGATATGACATTAGCAAGTAAAAAATGCAACTTTAAATTGCCAGAAGGTTACTTTTTAACTGCCCATATAGTGTGCCTACTTTTGAGTATCTAGTAATCCTGTTTTCTTTCAAAAAATAAAAATCACTGCCTTGTCATGGAAGGACATTTCTCATTCACATCTGAGTTCAAAGCCTCTGGGGTTTTGGGATCCAAACTACATAATGGTGGTGATGGAGGGGATCTGGCAGAGTTCTCAGAGCATGGTTGTCTTGGCCAAGCTCCTGCCAGCTGCTGTTCCCAGAGAAATGAAGGCTGTGTGTCACAATCCATCAGTCCTGTTCTTTCTCTGTGGCCCTGACATTCCAATTCTGGCCTTTTCAGAAAGAAGATATGGAGTGTATGAGGGAAGTAGAGTGGAGAGAACAACTAAAAAACTATCTTTAGAAATGTCTGAATGTTCCTATTTAGACCACTGTCACCAAATAGTAAAACTGGTTACCACACAAAGACTATAGTAGACAAATTAATGTGCATGTGTATCTATAACCAGGGATTTGATAATCACCAGTCTTCAGTGGTATCTAGATTTGAACTCCTGATGGACATGTAATTGTTTTATTGCCTCAAATTGAATTATTATATCATACTCAGTGAAAAATATTTACATGAAGCAATGTTGTCAGAGAAGGAATTTGGTAAATACTTGGTGAATGAATTAAGGAATGAGTAAAAAGTGTCAAGCTCCTGCTTGTGTTCAATTAATCTCAGCAGTCCTTCCCAAATGCCCTGTTTTACTTGGTATCAAGGATTGCTATACAAATATGAAAAGCATGGCTTTTTAAACTGCTCAATGGCAAAGGGGTCACCACAAGTAGGCTTGGCTCGGTCCCTCTGTGTTTGCTATGAACACATGAAAAAACAAAACTTATAAGTACTCTATTTTTCCTATAAGTACTTTCTAACACAGAGCCAACACATCACCTTCCCACTCATCCCCACCCCGCTGCCCCTGCTTTTCGGACAGGATTTCAAAACTGTAGGTTAACAACTAGTAATCTTAGTGATGTCTTCCATAAGTAGTTCCATTTTGGCAACTGGGCAATTTTCTAATAATGATGAGTCAAGATCCAGTTTGTAAATATGAAAATTATGAATCAACATGAAAAATGATGCAACCTTCATATATATTTTAGGAAAATAAGTATAACCTCCCCAAAAAAGGGAAGGGAAAGAATAATCTTTCAGGAAGACTTTAAGCAACTTTGATATTCTCTTACACGTTTGTTTATGGTTATGAGGGGCCCCTGCCTGGGTATTTCCTCTGATCATTTACATTGAGTGCTACAGAATTTATGCCATTGTATTAAAGAGTTAGGTGGATGCTTAAAGGTAGGGTTTTTGAAGTGCTCTTTGCAGTTTGTGGTCTCAGCTGCAATGGAAATTCTGAGTTTGTCATTCATGATGAGCAATCCTCTTATTCTATGAAGCAATATATTTTTAACCTTGTATATCTAAGTAAACCAAGAAGGCAGCCCTTTCCATCTGGTAGAATTTATCAGAATAAAGAAGGAGAAGGAGGGAAGAAGAGAAGGATAGAAAGAAGAAGAAAAGAAGGAAGGAAGGAAGGAAGGAAGGAAGGAAGGAAGGAAGGAAGGAAGGAAGGAAGGAAAAGGAATAAAACTGAATAAAAAGGAAACCTTATTCAACTCCTTAGGTGGTACATTTAAGTACTACAGGATGAGCTCTATTTATTCTAAATGCAGTTCCTGCCTTTGGTTATATGAATATATTCAACATAAAGTTTTGAATGTTTAATCTCTTGAGTGAGGTCTCTGAAGGACAACCAAAAAAAATAATGTTTATTGCAAAAGTCAAATACTTCGTCATAATATGGAACACATCGTGGCATAATTTCCTTGAACTTCATTATGATAAAATCTGTTCCAGTGATGTTAGCCATCGTGATGCTACCTAGAACCCCCATGCTCCAGACACTGCCCTGGGTGTACTGCTGTAAGCTCCTGAGGGATACCCACTTGTTTATTCCTCTGCTAGCCCAATGAGGTAGTTGTTGGTATTACAGAAACATTGAGGCACAGAGAGGTTAGGCAATTGTATACTGGTAAGATGAATGTGGAATTTGTCTTTCAAACTGACTTGAGAGACTGATAGGGTATTCTGTGAATAATCGTATGAAATAGCAAGTATAAGCTGGAACTAGCTTATAAAACTAGAAAAAACTCAGGTGTTGAGTCCATGGCCCAGATCCAGAGTCGGCTCATAAACCACTCCAGTAGGTTGCTGTTTTCTTGTATTGTCCTTTGTCTGTTTTGCTTATCTCTATAGCCTTCATTCATATATTTTTACTCTCTTGCTCTCTCGTTTCCCTTCTATATGCCCTCCATTTCTGTCCACAATTCAGGTGAAGTGTCAAATTAATTAACTCCAGTTTTTACATGGAGCACAGTACAATGAAGACAGACTTCCTATCCTCTAGGACCTCCATAAAGGAAAGAGTTAAAACTTCATGATTTTCCTAATGAATAGGTTTCAAAGCACTATCTCTCACTGATGAACCAAAGGAGTGATCTTTATTTTCCCCGAAGAAATAGCTTATGTACCTTGAGGTCTGTCTGCAAAAATTCCCTTATGCTTTCTGATGAACAGAAATCTATACTGAACCTGGGTTCTTTGAAAATGAGGACAGTTAAAGACACGGTAAGCTCAAGGCCAGTCTGAGGAACTTAGTGGGACCCCATCTAAAAAACAAAACAAAACAAAAAACCAACAAGACATTTTACTTTCAAAGTATTGTATGCTGCATATCCAGAGTCAAAATGAAAGTATTAAAATTGAAAAATGGAAGTGTGGCTAGTTTTGCTACAATGTTTATCAGTTATGTGTCACCTATTTTTATTACATAAGAAATCAAATCTAGTGTTGTAATGAAAACACTATACAGTGAATTTAAGATAATTCTTGGTGCATTCAGAATGCTCCTATTTGTTCAGGGACACAGTGCCCTTGAGGTTTCTTCTAAGTACTATAATCTTCTGTAAGAAAGGCATTTTTTCGATTTTTGAAGCAAGTTGCTCCGTTGTTGAACACCTACAATGATTGGATTTTATTCAGCAATTTTTACAAAAGCACAAATGTAACTGTGCAATTGGGCTTTGCATTATGTCCCTTTATCAGCATTAGGAATGTATTTACACTAGATATCATTTAAGACATTTCTTTTTTAATCTTCCTTCTTTACTATTCATTTAACACCTTAGCTTTCCATTTCCCTAAAGGCCATGACTCTATCTAAATTTACCTAAGATTTAAAACAGGTAATCTCCATGAAGGGAAGGGATTGGGGACTGAATTGATCCAAGTGTTTCCTAAAGGGACTGAAAGAAATAAAAGTCATCTTTAAATAATTTTTGCTGAATAAAAATTGATAGAAGTTAAAGAGGTTCAATTTTGATGCTGGGCAAGGTGGTACAACCTGTAATCCAAGATACATTAGAGACTAATGCATGAGGATCACAAGTTCAAGGCCAGACAACACAATTTAGTGAGACCATGTCTCAAATAAGGAAAATTTAAAAACGTCTGGGTATACATCTCAGTGGTAGAATAACCTTATATTCAATTCCCAATATCAAAAAAATACATACACACACACACACACACACACACACACACACACATATATATATATATATAACTTTGAATACTTCATATTTTAAAAAATGTTTACTGATAATTTGAAGGATAGCATTTGAATCCTATATGTCCATTAAATCACATTTTCTTTCTACTGTTTCTGTTTTGTTTTGTTTTGTTTTTGGTACTGATGATTGAACACAGTCACTCTATCGCTGAACTACATACCCTTCCCCACTTTTGTTTAATTTTGAAATAGGGCCTATCTAAATTGCTAAGGCTGGCCTTGAACTTGCAATCTTCCTGTAGATTCTCCTCCTTTAGCCTCCCCAGTTGCTAGAAATAAAGCAAGTGCCAAAATGGCCAGCTTCATATTCCATTTTATAATGGTTTACTGAAAATATTATCTTATTTTAAGAAGAACATTGCTAAGAGAGTAGATTCCAAGTGTTTTCACCAAAAAAAGTATATGAAGTAATGCATATGATAATTAGCTCAATTTAGCTATTCACAATATATGCATATCTCAAAACATGTTGTATGTGATAAATATAAACTTTGATTTTCCAATTAAAACTAAATTTTAAAAAATTACTCAAGAAACAAAACATAATTTAGTATCTTCAAAAAATCTCAAACCACTTAGAATTTACATGTTTATATATCTATTTGTGTTTATAATATCCACACATGTATACATGTATAAACTACATTCTTAGTATAATTAAGAAATGAATATTTAGTTTTATGCATTCCCTATACTGATGGATATGCAATTTAAAGAACTTGATGTGTAAATTAGTGACCTTAACCAATTTTTATACTCCTTTAAACTGTACTGTTTTCAAAAGTATAATTTAATCCATTCATATAACTATAATTTGACAGCTTCTGTACCTCTAACTAAACAATGAATGTTTCATGAAGTGAGATACATGCCTTTACCACTAAACCACTTTATAAATCTTTAAAGATTGTATTAAACTAAAATTTACCCAAGGTAAAATGACATAGAGTTGATACAGATATCCTCCATTTTAATTTTGTTGTATTATTTCATTTTAGCTTTCTATTGTGTGTGTGTATGTGTGTGTGTGTGGATATATATATATATATATATATATATATATATATATAGAGAGAGAGAGAGAGAGAGAGAGAGAGAGAGAGAGAGAGAGAGAGAGAAATTATTAGACCTCAGAACCCAACCTCTTATCTCTGGTTTATTTTCCTTTAGAGCAAAAACTATTGTATATAAGAAAACATTCATTTATTTTTATCAGCTTTTTGTCAGAGAGATGATTTTGTCTAAACCCCAAGACACCAAAGTTAGAATCAAAGAAATTGAAATAGATGTACTTTATTTTAAACATTAAATAAAGTGTAGACTGGGCACAGTGATACACAGCTATATTCTCATTGATTCAGAAGACAAAGGGAGGAAGATTGTAAGTTCCAGGGCAGCTTCTGCAACTCAAGAAGGCCTTGTCTCAAACTAGAAAGGACAGTGATTGTAGTTCAGCCCCTGGGTTCCATTCCTGGTACCAAAAAATTAATAATAATAATAATAATAATAATAATAATAATATTTAAAATGAAGTTTAGGGGAAACAAGGAAGAATGTGCTGATCTTCCCATGCACAAAAGAATTTATACTCTTTGGGGCATTTGAGCTGGATTAATTATGAACATGAAAAGTATTTTATGTTAAAAATTAAACTAAACAATTATAACCGTTATCCAAAAGATAGCATTAAACATTCTTACATAGTTTATGCATTACCCAGTACCTTCTTTCCTTCAACACCTTCAACATTTAGTTAGAAAATCCTTTTTAAGCTTAATATGTCAAATTACACTCAAAATGAAATCCCATCCTGTGCTGATAATGGATGTGTATAATAGCCTGAAAGAGCTTTAATGAAGTATAATTTCACTAGTGTGATGCAATAATACATAACCAATTTAATTCGAAACTAAACCAGTGGTGCAGTAATATATTTATACAACTAATTTGTTAAATTCTTAATTTTCATCCTCTCTTGGTTTAAATTACAAGTTCCCTTAAAATGAAATCCACTTAGGAATACCCTAATGATTTTTTACTTTAGCTTTCCTATTGTGACAGCTTTTACAGTTTTCCCCATCATCTTTCCACTTAAATCCTCCATGGGACACTTGAAAAATTCATGTAGAAACAGCATGAACCCATGTAAAATTTTACAAATTAAACTTCTTAATTGATGATTTTTATAAATCATCTTAAAACATAAGAACTTGTATTACACATATTACATATAATAAAAATACTCAGACATTACCAAACATATCATTTATGATTTTTTTCAATATCTATTAAAATGTTTATTGCTAGTAAAGACACAATCCTCCATTAACATACATTTTTCTTTCAATTTTAGGAAGAAGTCTTAAGATTATGTTATTATTAATCTATTTGTTCAATGTTCTTGTACATTCTAACAGCTCAGTAGTTATGTCAACATTGGTGCTATAATCATTTGGCTGACAGTTCTGTCTCCCAGAGCAATGTGGCTTTGTTATCCATGTCTTCATGGTACCCTATCTAAT
The DNA here is from genome assembly GCF_048772815.1 of Callospermophilus lateralis. Classification (NCBI taxonomy): domain Eukaryota; kingdom Metazoa; phylum Chordata; class Mammalia; order Rodentia; family Sciuridae; genus Callospermophilus; species Callospermophilus lateralis. The sequence goes on along the minus strand of NC_135310.1, from coordinate 91,638,607 downwards.
CCAAAACAAACTTGTTCTGATGATAATGTTCAGATAAATAATTATCATTTTGAAAACAAAGTAAAGATTTAAGTACAAATTTCAATCTGTTAACAAAAATAGAGACTACAGTATGAGTGTCTAACAGTTGGAATAGAGACTAAATATGAACCATCAGTATGACAGCATTTGTTGGTACTTTCAGAATATTCATTCCATTATTGACCATTGTGGTATAATCTGTGCTGAAAATAACACAAATCCTATATTGATAAAAGAAGGATTCAGCACCCTTAACAAAAAAAAGTACTGTCTGATAATAATACGTGTCTATTTTGCTGCTCCAGTATATATTATTTGGACTTGAACTTTATTTTGCATATGCTGCGAGGTTTAATTTGATCAATTTTAATTACACTAAAAAAGTAAAGCAAGACTGTTTGACATTGTTCTTTCTTCTTTTAATAGTGGCTAGCATTCAGAAGCTTCCGGCAGCCTCTGTTCTAACAGACATCAACTTCCCAATGAAAGGACGGAAAGGAATGGTTGACTGGGCAAGAAATTCAGAAGATAGGGTAGTTATTCCAAAAAGTATTTTCACTCCTGTGTCTTCAAAAGGTAATCACTACATAATCTGAGTTTTGAACAAAACATTTCTGATGAAGTCATTTAATGAATCCCTAGGTGTAAGCATTAAACAATTTTGACACAATTTACAATCATGATTCCAAACTAATTTTGTAAATATAGACAACTTACACTTGGCTTACAAATCTCTGAATTTACTGAAGGAAAGGATCTATTAAAGTGAGAGGAAAACATACAAATACAAATTATTGCATTATGCATACAAACTCATTTCTACTTCTGCCTCATGTTAAAATTTGCTTTGGTTAGAAGATATTATTTGGGCACGTAGAAACAAATTTAGGGGGAAAAATTAAGATTTAAGACCATTTTAAGTAGCCTTTAAAATTAATGGCTATCATCAAAAGTGACATTGTAGTCTTAATTGTTGCTTTGGAGACTTTGATCTTAAAACTAAACGCTACAAAAGAAAAATCAGCTCTTTTTCTCCAGGTCATTGGGTATTTAAACTTTTAAATGCAACTATAGCAGATTCTTGTCTCAGCCTCTACCAAAAACATGTCTTATAGTAGTGTAATTAATATACAGAGTGTGTGCTCAAACTGCCCCATGCAGAGTTAGAACACTTCTCAGTACCTAGCGGCATCTTTTTAACAGCTGTACTGGAATCCCCTTGGGATTAACAGATTAAAGTTTTATAAAACAGTATTTTTCTTGCTGTTTTCCTAATATTTTTAATTTTGTTCTTTCTAGAATTGGATGAATCATCCGTATTTGTTCTTGGAGCAGTCCTATACAAAAACTTAGATCTCATTTTGCCCACTTTGAGGTAAGCTACAAATTAACACACTGTTGCAAACCTTATAAATTATTCTAAAATGTGATTATAGTTCATTCTGTGAAAATAGTCAAACAAGCCTTGGTAACACAAAGGGCTTTTTTTGTAAATGAAATAGAAAATATCAGCTTAGTGAGCAGGTTATTAACATATTATGCATTTCAAAACAACTAGGGAAGATAATTTTGGTGTCTTATTGTAGCCCTGCAATTTTTTGTACCTAATCATGACTTGCCTAAAGACTAAAGAGTGAAAAGAAAGAACTCAAGTCTCTATAATAGAATGGGTCATTGTAAAATTAATCTGTCTTCTTGCTTTATTTGTACTTAATGATACTGTTCATTAACTTTATGTGAAATTAAAGGAGTACTGGGATGACTGGGAAGGGGTTTTATTCTTCATTTGCACAAGATCTCAATTAGCTTCAAAATATATTTTCAATTACAGGGACATTAAGAGAAAATGCTATTGTTCAATTAGATAACAGTTTTGGAAGAAATCCATTGATTTCTTTTCTGTCAGACATTTTAAAAAGCAAGTAGTAATTCAACTAACATTTATGTGTTCTGTTGTCTGTCTACTTTGCCAAATCTCACAGAAAACAAAATTCACATGTCCTTGGACAGTGATCCTATTACTGACAATGATCTGTTTCCTCCACACCACCTCATTTTGGAGGATTGATACAAAGTTGTATTTTGGTTAAACACAGCCATAGTTGTGCTGAGATATCTCCCCACACTTCCATAAATAAAGCAAAATTTTTAGGGAGGACAGCATATGAATGATGTGTACAGTTATGCCAGTGCTACAATGCATACTCTAATAAATAAAAACAATTAGAGTTCCATCCATCAGCAAAAGGCCACCCAAGGAAGTGACAATGACTAGGCTTGACTTTTGAAAAAAAATCTCTGCATGAAGCACATGATTAATGCAAGAGGTGAATCATCCCAAGTCCTTATTGATGCAAACCTTTTTCTCCTTCAGCCATAGAGACAAGCATGGGAAGTTACATTTTCTATAGTGTCCTCTGGCTAGAACTGAACTTTGTGAACTTGGATATATTTGAATTTGGTTGCATTTTGTTAATACGATATTTTCAAAATTAATAAGTTTACTCTCAACTTTGCTACTGGTTTTATTAAAATACATTGATGTATATAGTCACAGATCAAAATCTTTCATAGTTATAATGCTACCTTCCCTCTAAAAGGAAAAAGAGGAGATATGTTGGAAAGAAAAAGCTAGACCCTTATTTCCATAGGGAATTAATTTATGTAAGGTTTAATTTTTAAGAGTTCTAGACTAGACATAGTCTTAAAAATCAGGACTGATTAAAAGATTTCAATGTATCATGACAAGAGTTTTATAAACTTGTCCAGTCACCATACAATTCAATTCAATGGCCTTCATTTCAACTTAAAATAGAAGCACATTTATGTGTAACACAAACTCATAAGCTCTTTGTTCCTGAGGGCAAGAGTAAATGCAAAATAATTATTCAACATGAAATGTTTTTGATTACGAGTTTCCCTCTAGATATCCAACAAAGTTGCATAATTAACTTTGTTCTGTTTATCATAGAACTCATTCACCTACACAAATGAAGTCAAATTATCCTACATTTTATGAATCCATGAAGTCAGGGAAATTGGAAATTTATCTAGGGACATCAGTTTTTTCTGTAAAAAGAAAAAAGAAACATTCAATTATAGGTTGCATTTTTTTAAAATCATGGGAGGAACAGGTGTCACTTACAGTGTATGAATATGTTAATGGATCCGTTATGTATGATTTAATGAATAGAGCAGAATAGTCTAAAAGAACTATCCAAATACCACCTGAGACACACAGGGATTCCAATAGACTCTTGGGCAAATCACTGAAATTTTTTCATGTGAAAATTGAACTTAAATGTTCTTCCCAACTTCAAAAAGTTTTAGGTTTGGTCTCCAGCCCTTAGATCAAAACAAACTACATATGTATACATGTATATATGTGATATGTATATACACATATATATATACACACACTATGTATTTATATAAATATATAAATTAGTATATATATTTATACCAATATATAAATATATAAAAATATTCATTTATTTATTATAATTATATATTTGTATAACTATATAAATTAATATATATGTATGTTTATCCAACATATAAATATATAGTATATATATATATATCATATGATATGATGTATATTATATATACTATATAGTATATATAGTATATATTATTTATGGAATATATAAATATATAATAAATATTAATATATTTATATACTAATTTATATAGTGCATATTTATATATTAGCACATATATTATATATTTTATATATTACATATTAGTATATATTCTATATTACATAATATAAAATATATTCATATTTCCTTTTTTTAATTTCCTTTATTTTTAAATACATGACAGCAGAATGCATTACAAATCTCATTACACATATAGAGCACAATTTTTTATATCTCTGTATATAAAATATTTTGACACCAATTCATGTCTTCATACATGTACTTTGGATAATTATGTCCATCACATTCCACCATCATTTCTAACCCCCTATCCCCTCCCTTTGCTTCCCACCCCTCTGCCCTATATAGAGTTCATCTATTCTCCCATGCTTCCCCTCCCTACCCACTATGAGTCAGTCACCGTATATCAGAGAAAACATCCGGCATTTTTTGTGGGGGGATTGGCTAACTTCACTTAGCATTATCTTCTCCAACTCTCTCCATTTACCTGCAAATGCCATGATTTTATTCTCTTTTATTGCTGAATAATATTCCTTTGTGTATATATGCCACATTTTGTTTATCCATTCATCTAGTGGAGGGCATCTAGGTTGGTACACAGTTTAGCTATTGTAAATTGTGCTGCTATGAACATTGATGTGGCTGTGTCCCTGCCATATGATGTTTTTAAATCCTTTGGATATAGACTGAGAAGAGGGATATCTAGATCAAATGGTGGTTCCATTTCCAGTTTTCCAAGGAATCTCCATACTGCTTTCCATATTGGCTGCACCAATTTGCAGTCCCACCAGCAATATATGAATGTGCCTCTTTCTACATGTTCTTAGGTTGAAGTCCTTTGTAACCTCTGTATAAGAATTAGGAATATTTAGTGAATATAAATTTACAGTTAAAAAGAAAAATAAGTCTTGTACTCTATTGCATAGTAGCATAACTATAGGTAACAATAAAATATTATATATTTCATAAACATTAGTAAAGAATTTTGAATATTCTCACCACAAAAAAAATGATGTTTGGTATGATAAATATGCTAATCACCCTGATTTGAACATTACACAATATATCCACTACAAAACTTCACATTGTTCCTCATAAATAAATGCAGTTATTATGTATCAAGTAAAAACAAAATACTTTCAGAGATAAACATAAATATGTATACCCACACATACTTTTTATCTACAAAGTTATTCAGTAAATATAGATACCATAGAAAACTATATTCATATTAGGTCTTCCACTAGAAATAATGACAAAAGATGATTAAGGATGAAATGTTAATTTAATCCTAAGTACCTGTATGAAAACACGAATGGTGTGAACATACTTTGTATACAACCAGAGATATGAAAAATTGTGCTCTATATGTGTAATATAAATAATAATGCATTCTGCTATTATATATAACAAATCAGAATTTTTAAAAAAATTTTAAAATGTTAGTTTAAATAATCTTTAAAAGTGAAACACTGGTGTTTACTTATTTTCTGTTAACTCATACAAGAAATCATGACCACTAAGCACTCCCAGTATTGTTTTTCTAATTTTCAAAAAACATCTCCCAGAAAGTGAGTATCCCAATGACAGATCTGCTAAGTAAAGAATACATCTTTTAACAGACAAGTGTGGTAGTCACTCAGCAAATTTACTGGTGGAATTTAACGGTACAATATTAATTCTTTTGAGTCTCCTCCATCTTAAGACTCCCAGAACAGTGCTTACTAAATAATAAAGGGTCAATGAGTTTTTTTCTGGAATAATTAATTATCTTATGTGCTAGAATGTCATGTCTAAGCCAGTCTTTTAAAGTAAGGCATACAGTCATTTAGTGTTTAAACTATGGAAATATCTTAGGAACAAAGAAATAAAATACACATATCCTCTTATTTTATTCTAATAGTCTGTGTGAACTGAGCCCAATAAGAAAGGGTAATCTTCTTTCTTAATGAAAAAATGTACAATTTTTTTTATATGTTTAGTCATTGTTTATAAATTCTCATGAAATATTTTCTTCAGTGATCATTTTACTAATTATCTATTGAAATATTTGGAAGCATGTATCCCCATACATCAAACAATATTAGATTTGCTGTTAGGTTCCCTGATTTTTACATGATGTTATATAATCATTTATAAAATGATGCTTTGCATAATTTCCCTTGGGAGGACTATGAGGGAGGACTTAATATGATGTTTCAAATAAATATAATTTAAATATTTTTCTTCATACAAAAGCATAAATAATCTTGCATGTTGACTCTTTTTATTTAGGTACTTCTTTTCTTCTATTAGCGTAATATGCATTCAACTATTATTCAAGCTGCAATTTTTATTTTACTGTTTGACTGTCATCCCTTTTAAAATGAGATGAATTCAAATTGTTCTTTGAACAAAATGTGTTCTACTCAAGTCTAAACTAAATAGGTGCCATTCTCAGCCTCTTATATTTTCCTTCTTCAGAATAATTTTTTAAACTTAAAAATTATAGAGCTATATGATAGTGATGTGCAAGGTCCTTTAGAGTTTAATGTCATCTGGAATTTCGTTTCAAAGATGAAATATCTATGATCCTTATTGCTTAAGTGACCTGCCTAAGATTTTATGTTTAGTAGGTAAATGAGGTCTAATCCAACTCAAGTCTTTCTTTGCCAAAACCAGGAATTTCACTGTATCTCACTGCCTCCGTGCCACTAATATTGATTGCTTTAAGCAATAAAATCCATGCATTTATTTTATAGTGTGTGACTATACATGATGCTTTGTTTACTGCAAAGCATCATGTAAGGTCCAGAAGGAAGTAGCCATGAATGGAACATGTCAGGGAGCCCTGAGATTAGCCTGGGAGCCCAAACCTTGGCAGTTAAATTTGAGGCCCTAGTTTCTTACACCTTTCTTCTCCTCATGACCACTTACATGCCTGACAAAAGAAGGCTAGCCAGTCCAGATCAAAGGGTGAAACACCAGCACAGAGACCCCTCTCACATCAAGAATTCAAACATCTTCAGCTTGGCAAGTCCATAAACTACTGTGAGAGTTTTAACTCATTTTTATAACATTTTTGGAGGCCAACCTAATTATGATAAGAAACTTAAAAATGGATTATCATTGATATGGCAACTCTAACTCCAAAAATTTATCTCAAGGAAAAAGAATAGTATTTCCAAACACACACTGAAGCCAAGAATTCAGGAAATAGTTGTAAACAATCCACTCGCTGATTCATTTAATAAATGCAGTTTCCAGTTCTGTGGAAACCCACAAAACTTCTCAGTAGGTGAGCAGTATGTAATTTTCCTGATAAGACACATGGAAAATGCAGCCATGTTTTCTGAAAACAAACAAACAGACAAACAAAATACATTTCAATGTACCCACTAGCATTTGAGATAGTATGAAGAATCTAATTAAAATTACATGAAAATTCTACTCTAGAATTAATATGCCAGGAAAAATACAGATTAATTAAGAACTACAACATATTCATAAAGCCAAAAGTAGTTGGAAAATTACTTTTGAAAAAGTAACAAATTTCAGTCAGGCATGGTGGTGCACACCTGTAGTCCCAGAGGCTCGAGAGGCTGAGACAGGAGGATCAAAAGTTCAAAGCCAGCCTTAGCAATGGCAAGGTGCTAAGCAACTCAGTGAGACCCTGTCTCTAAATTAAATACAAAAATAGAGCTGGGGATGTGGCTCAGTGGTTGAGAGCCTCTGAGTTCAATCCCCAGTCTATACCTCCCCCAAAAAACTAACAAATTTCAATAATGCAAAATCACATGAATTTCTAACAAGCACATTAACAATAAAGATAAATGATACTGAACTTTTTATATATTTATGAAATTAATCATTTAAGTTCCAAATATTAAAGGAATTAGATACACACAGAAAAAGAAAATGAAATAAATACTTTTGGAAACAAACAACAACACCAGAACACACTGCAAACCCTCAACCTGAGCAGTCAGCATTCTCAGGAACATAACGTGTCCTTTACTTTCAGGATCTAAACTTTGAAGCTTCCTTCTTCTTTCTCAGTATAATAAAAAATACTGTAATTGTACGACAATCTGTATTTTAGAGTTCCCTATCATAAAGACATTATGAATTAAAATTGTGCACAGTGATAGCAAATTGGCATGAAAGTAGTATAAAATATTACATAGGAAGAGCATAATTAACAAAAATCTGGGCTTAATTTGGCCATACCTTTTTTGCAATTTTTTTTTTTTTTTAGTTGTTGATGGACCTTTATCTTATTTGCTTATTTATATGTGGTGCTGGGAATCCAATGCAGTGCCCCACACGTACAAGGCAAGTGCTCTACCACAGAGCTACGACTACAGCCCCTTGGCCATACCTTTTAAAAGGGAAAATAAATCTGTGATCACTTAGCAAGCCAGTGATTTTAAGTGCCGTATGTTAAAAAACTGAACTAATTCTAATTAGTTTCAAAGGTCTAAGTAGCTGAGCCTTACTTTTCAGTAGCCATGAGGGAATTTTAGTTTTAAAAATGAATATATTTTTCTTATTTTTAATTTTGTTATATAGGACAACAGAATGCATTAAAATTCATATTACACATATAGAGCATAATTTTTCATATCTCTAGCTGTACACAAAGTAGAGTCACATCCTTCGTGTCTTCATATGTGTACTTAGGGTAATATGGACCATTGCATTCCACTATCTTTCCTACCCATATCCTCCCTCTGTTGCCCTCCCTCCCCCACCCCACAGCATAATATGAATCAGCATCCTTAAATCAGATAAATCGTTTGGCATTTGGCTTTTTGGGATTGACTAATTTCACTTAGCATTATATTCTTCAGCTCCGTTCGTTTACCTGCAAAGGCCTTGATTTTATTGTCTTTTAATGCTGAATAATATTCAATTGTGTATATGTACCACATTTTCTTTATCCATTCATCTACTGAAGGGCATCTAGGTTGGTTCCACAATTCAGCTATTGTGAATTGTATTGCCATAAACATTGATGTAGCTGTATCCCCTGTAGTATTCTGTCTTTAAGTCCTTTGGGTATAGATCAAGGAGAGGAATAGCTGGGTCAAATGGTAGTTCCATTCCCAGTTTTCCAAGTATTCTCCATACTGTTTTTTATATTGGCTGCACCAATTTTCAGTCCCATCAGCAACGTTTGAGTGTGTCTTTTCCCCACATCTTTGCCAACACTTATTTTTCTTTGTATTTATGATAGCTGTCATTCTGACTAGAGTGAGATGAAATCTTAGAGTAGTTTTGATTTGCTTTTCTCTAATTGCTAAAGATGTTGAACATTTTTTTATGTATTTGTTGATTGATTGTATGTCTTCTTCTGAGAAGCGTCTGTTCAGTTCCTTGGCCCATTTATTGATGGGATTATTTGGTTTTTTGGTGTTAAGATTTTTGAGTGCTTTATATATCCTAGAGATTAGTGCCCTATCTGATGTGCTTGTGATAAAGATTTGCTCCCATTCTGTAGGCTCTCCATTCACCTCACTGATTGTTTCTTTTGCTGAGAAGAAGCTTTTTAATTTGAATCCATCCCATTTATTGATTCTTGGCTTTAATTCTTGTGCAATAGGAGTCTTATTAAGGAATTTGGGGCTTAATCCAACATGATGGAGATTTGGGCCTACTTTTTCTTCCATTGGGCACAAGGTCTCTGGTTAAATTCCTAGGTCCTTAATCTACTTTGAGTTGAGTTTTGTACATGGTGAGACATAGGGGTTTAATTTCTTTTTTTTTTTTTTTTTGCTTATGGATTTCCAAAATGAATATATTTTTCTTAAAGATTTTGATGAAGTCCCCTAGTTCCCAGAATATTTGAAATCATCAATTTTATTTTTGCTTCATTTAAATTGGGGATGTCATTTAAAGCAATTATGAAAATACTTAATTTTGAAGCTATATGAAGGATACATCTAAAAATGGAAAAATACTGCAGAAATTTTAATAACTTTCATTAAACCATAAGCATAGTTTTACATATTTTATGTGGCTACCCTTTATATGTGCCCCTAATTCTGCTGTTTCCTCCACTAAAATTTTTCCTTGAATATCACATTACATTTTTTTATTATGGTAAAAACACAACAGAACTTACCATCTTGACTATTTTTAAGTGTGCAGTACAGTAGTTATCTATGTACACTTGTATAACAGTTGTCTAGAACTTTTTCACCTTGCCAAATTGGAGTGCTATTCCACTAAAAAACAACTTTTATTCTCCACTCCCTCCAGCCCTTAGCCACCACCATCTACTTTCTTTCTGTAAGTGTTAAACCACCCTAGATCTCATATTCGTGGAATCATATATTATTTGTCCTTTTTGTTTTGTAATTCATTTATTTCAACAAGCATGATGTCCTTCAGGTTTGTCCATGTGGTAGCATGTGACCAGATTTTTCCTTCTATCCAAGGCTGAATAGTCTATATATATATATATATATATATATATACCAACTTTTGGCAGTTATGGATAATACTTGATGAACAGGCATGCAAATACTTCTCCAGAGTCTTAATTTTATTTATTTTGAATATATACCCAGAAGTGGGATTATTGAATCATATGGTAATTCTACTTTTTAATTCTTTTCAGAAACTTCCAATACTGTACTCCAAAAAGTCTGCAACATTTTAAATCATCATCAACATTATACATGAATTCAAATTCTTACCAACACTTGTTATTTTGTTTTCTGTTTTTAATAGTAACTATCCTAATGGTTGTGAGAAGATATATTATTGTGGTTTTGATTTGCATTTCTCTGACAATTAGTGATATTGAATATCTTTTCATGTGCTTGTTGCCCATCTGTATAACTTCTTTGTAGAAATGACTATTCAAATATTTTGGCCATATTTTAATAAGATTATTTGAGGGTTTGGGCTACTGTTGAGTTTTAAGAGTTGTTTTTGTATTCTGGATATGACCCATTATCAGATATGTGGCTTAAATATATTTTCTCTCATTCTCTAAGTTAGTCCTTTATTATTTTCTTTTCTGAACAAAGATATTTTTTAAGTTCAATGTAATTCATTTGTCTTATCTTTTATTTCATATATTCTTGGTGTCGTTGTCAAGTAATTGTCAAATCCATTGTCATGAACCTTTTTTCCCTTTTTATTTATTTATTTATTTATTTATTTATTTATTTATTTATTTATTTATTTATTTTGTGTGTGTGTGTGTATGTGTGTGTGTAGGGGTTTATTATTTTTAGGTTTTACATTTTGGCCTTTATGTTAGTACTGCTTTTGCTGCACCTCTTAAGCTTGGTATGTTGTAGTTTTACCTTCATTTCTAGGAAGGCATTTTTTGATATCTGTGATTTCTTTCTCAAAACATTACTTGGTCAAGAGTTGTGTTAACTTTCATATATTTGCAAAAATATCCTGTTTTCTTTTTGCTGTTGATTTCTAACTGTATTTGGAAAAGATACTTGTTAAATTTCAGTCATCTTCAGTTTAATAAGACTATTTTTATGGGTGATCTACTTTGGAGAATATTCAGTGTACCCTTGAGAAGAAACTATATTCTGATGTCATTGTATGTAGGTATGTTAGGTCCTTCTACAGTGCTATTCATGGCCCATTTTCTTTTTTAATCTTCTGTTTAACTGATCTATACATTATTGAAAGAGTTGAAATCTAGGATTATTATTTATTTCTCACTTTAATTTGTCAGTGTTTACTTCATATATTTGTGTGCTTATACATTTAGATTGGTACATCTTCCTGGCAAATTGATCATTTTATCATTACATTATTTTTTTTTATCTTTTGTGACAGTTTTTGACCTAAGTTCTATTATGACTAAGTATAGCCCAAACCTACTCTTTCAGTTACCATTTACATGAAATATTTTTCCAATCCTTCACTTTATGTATGTTGGTATAGTTAAAGTAAGTCTCTTATAGTCAGCTGCTTTGAAATTGTAATCATTTATTAATTGTCTTTGATATATGGTTTGTGTACCCTAAACATCTTAAGATTGCAAAGACTATGCAGAATCAGTTGAATCTCCTTTGAATGGATGACTTTACACATTTTTAAATGTTTTAGATATCAAGTAGCACAAATCTCAAGGACAGGAAAGAATTTTATTACTTTAGTCATGAAATCCATTTGGCTATAAGATCTGCTTTCCTAGCTATGAATATAAACGCATATGCAGCCAGGAAGCATTAGTAGATCACAAAGCCTGACATGGCACATCAGAAGCCAGATATTCACTTATGCAAATTATAATAAATTGATGGAATAAATTGAAGAAATTTTGTACAGTATACACTTTTTCTTAAAAAAAAGGGAGCCACTGCATAATATAAATTCTTATTTTGCTTGTATTAATTATTTCAATACCATGATATTGGCATTACACATTAAGCCAACATGGTAAAAATTTCGATATTTTGTTCAGAATGTGTTTGTATTTAATAAAACATTCAAACATGTTTTGAGCACTAAACTGTGCCAAGCATAAGGCAAATGAGTATACATAAATGTAGACCCCGTTCTCACCACTCTTAAGAGTTTACCCTTGTGGAAAAAGACATGTATAGAACCAATGGATGCTGTGATAGAATTTGGTATATGTTACTGTGCTGTGGCAAAAGGTAAGGGGTACCCATACAAATCAGATAAGTACACCTGAATTCATAAATAGATTGTCATGTATACGTTCCCAATTAAATTCTAACTAATTACAACACACCTAGCAAAGCTATGACATATACTAGGGACCTTCTCCAACAGGCCAGTTGTTGAGTGACTGATGAACCTGACCAGGTATAGTACTCTCTACAGAGGGCCCCCCACTGCTTAGTGCCAAAACTCCCCACATTCCCAGAACACACAGAGAAGTGCATACGTATCTTAACAGAATTGCAAACTCTTAAATAGAATATACATGCTTATGTTTTCCAGTAATTTATCCATTTATGTAACTTGAAAAATAATACAAATACCTTTTTACTATAAAATTACCTAACATTAATTAAAATTGGCAGTCACTGGGTTTCATTTATAGCAAGGGAAAAAAAAAGATTTTAAACAGAACCAGAGTAAGGGGGCAGATGGAATTTGAGTGGTGTGTCAATATTTTAGTTTCACATAACCAAACAAGAATTCAAACATACTCAGGCTAACCTGAATAAAGAATTAGTGTCTGTGTGTTCAGTGCCCATTTTTTTCTTTGGGAGAAACCTGCAAAATTTTTCTGGTGGTAACGCAGACTTTCCCTGAACTCTATGCTATAGACACCTTGTCATTCTCCAAGAGGCCTGTCAACTCTGCTAATATGATCAATCACCCAGGATGACCTTCCAGCTTTGTTAATTCCATTTATTTCCATCTGATTTCCTGATTAATTTTACTCAAGACAAGATAATTTGGCAAAAGTAACTTGATATTTAGAACTTAGTGTTATATTTTTCTCAACATAGCTTAGTGTTACATTTTTCTCAGCATAGTTTACCAGACTGATTTAACATTAAATGAAACCAAGGACAGCTAACTGCTATCTGTTTGTAACCACTTGCATCCCAAGAAAAGCAAAATATATTCATGACTTATGGATTTTTCCGTGTTTACTATTTGGTACACACCTTGTGTATGAATTTGTTATTTGACTAAATATATGAGAAACTGGGTTAAAAATGTTGTTCCACTCCAAGTAGGCTTCCAGTTCCTCTACTACTAAATACAGTAAATTCCAAATTGTGGAATAGTTCAGCATAATTTTCTAGAAAGTTATATTTTGTGTCAAATATGAGCCCATTAGAGGAAACATCATCATAATGAATGTGAGGTTCAATATAACTCTACTGTACCACATTAAAACTACAGTACTTTGATGATATGCCTGTTTTTAAAAAGTATGTTTTGTAAGTTTAAACATGCTTTTATCATAAGACCAAACAATTCCACTCCCAGAATTTACCCAAGACACATGAAAATAAATGTCCACACAGAGTGTGTATGACAATTATTTATAATATCCATACAGGATTATTCATAAAAGTTAAAAACCAAAGTAGTCCAAAGTTCACTTATTTAATTGATAAATATATAAATAAATTGTGGTACATCTAGTCCACAGAATATTACTTAGCCATAAAAAAGAACCAAAAAGTATGAGTCTCAAAAAATATTATGCTGAGTTGAACTAAGTCAAAAACAATGTAGTATATGATTCTATTGAAATGAAATGCTAGAAAGGGTCAATTCATAATGACAGCCTGTCCATGGTCTCTGGGATCATGGAGAGGAGTGGACCAAGTCAAAGGAGATCAAGGAAATTATTTAGTGCAAGGAATTGGTTATCTGTTTTGATTGTGGTGGTGTTTACATGCTACTAATCTCCCCAAATAGTATCTGTCCTTTGAAAGAGCAGATGATTATTTCACATCTTCAAAGAGGGATGAATATACTTAATTTTTTTTGTGTGTGTGTGTGTGTGTGTGTAAAAGTACAATCAAGTTTTTCAATCTTTAAACAATGGGTGATCTATAGCATTTTATAAATTTTAAATGAAAATTTTTAAGAACTAGGAAAATTTGGTTCAGTTATGTGATTCCATATAAAATCACTTTAATTTTTTTGTGAATGAACTGCACTTGGTATGGTATATCAAACAACATGTATGTTTCTTTGAGGACATTGAGATTAAGCAACAGCCTGTAAATATTTGCTGAAATGAATGGGAGTGAGAATTTGCAACAACACTTATTTAAAGGCTGCTTGCTCTCATGTTGTTCCAAATTCCAAATTTCATCTTAATGCATTTTGGGAGAATCCTAAAACTGCCAAGACGGCACTTTGAAAGAAGAGAATTTGGTCTCCTGAAGAATAAAACTGCTAGATCCTCCTTGAGATAATGAATGCTGTTCATTCAAAGACTGCCTGAAGGTGTGAGTTCACAGTCATCGCTCTTCTGGGTGAATCAGGTTTAAGTAATTGGAAGCTTGTCAGTAGTGATTTTTTTTCATCTTTTCTGCATCTAAAGTGGTAAAATGCTTTTTTTTCCCCAAATTTTCTAGGTTCAGATAGATTTTGTTTATAACAGTAAATTGACTCTTTCCATGAATAACATCATATCTATGTTTCAACTTAGGATGTATTTAATGTCATCCCAACAGGTATTGAGCAGTATAAATTATAGTTTTCATCCTTTCTTCTTTTAATCATAATTATTCTGTTTCAGAAATTATACTGTTGTTAATTCCAAAATCATCGTGGTCACAATAAGGCCTGAACCCAAAACAACTGACTCGTTTCTGGAGATAGAGCTAGCTCATTTGGCTAATGTAAGTACTATCTACTTGACATTCAGTTGCTTTCAGAATTACCCTTTAAAGAAGATCAATAATTCCTTGAACCAATAATATCAGAACACGTTTTTTAAACTTTTATAGTTGGAAGTGTATTCATTTGTTATGATCACATATAAACAGAACACTATATTGTTCTATGTTTTTGTCCTGATAAAGCACTCTTCAATTCCAAGATAATAGTTAATAAATTATTTTTCTGTGCATACATCTTTAGCGAACTCTATGCTAGACCTGGGGAATAAGAATGTGAACAAAAGCCTAGTTCACTGTGTGATAGGAAACACTGGCACATAAATTCATGGATTTGAGTTACATGCAACAACAGAACTTATAAAATTAGCACAAAGGAGATAAGTTAACTTGGGAAGGTGGAGTGAGTCTGGCAGCAGGTTTCAACATTTAAGTCCAGCTTTGGGGAAGGGGCTTTATAACTACCGAGTGCTCCACTGGTCTAAATTTCAATCTTCCATCATCCCAGAATGACAAGCACCTTTCCTTAAGTCCATTCAACTGCAACTGAAATGCTTTAAATCATGCTCCGTTCTATATTGAAATTAATTTTTTTATAATTTGTACATTCACTTTAAATACTTAAATGATTAATGGGTAAGGACAAGGAAGGTAATTCTTATCAAGATCTCCTCATAATACTTTCATACTTCCTGTATTAAAGTTATCCAATCTTATCTTGTATGCATATATATTTTTATTATTTCTTGAAATATTTTTATCAAGTTGACTTTAATATTAAAAAAAGAAGCAAAAAGTGATTAAGCCATTTCCCCAAGTTTATATAATTAGAGAATGACATAATAGAATTCATACTCACATCCTTTGGGCTACAAAACTTGTGTAATTTCTGCCATTGTATAATTTCTGATTTCCTCAAGAAATTAGCCTCAGTTTCATAGAAAATGATAATCATCTTCCCTGTGAACTGCTTTTTGCTAAGCTGCCTCAGGCTTCCTAGACTGTTTAATGAAAACTGCAAATCTTCCCTCAATAACTTTCAAATATCACAATTAATATTTGAAAAATTAGGTCTTTTTCTACTTTTGCCAAAATGTGACCACACTGGTTGTTTCTAATCTCAAGAATGTTTTATTTCTTTAATATCTACTTTCTCATACCTTCCTGTAGCTGTAATCTCATTACTTCCTAAAAATTGGGAGATGCATTTGAACATTTGAACATGTACTTTTAAATAAGGAGCTTATTTGTGTGTTCAAGATTGTCTATGAAAATGTCTATCACTTTGCCTGTTTTTATTGTCATGAAATGTCTCTAAAGTTACAAGAATTGGTGCAAAATAGTAAGAGATATTTAGTTTCCTATGAAAATTATAGAATTACAAAATTAAAGTAATACAGTATCAGAACATAGGCCTTGTTCTTTATGCAGAAAAGTTTTCTATAAATGAATATTTGTAGGACTTTCCTAAATAAAGATGAAAACATTATTTAGAATTTGAAACCATGTTAGAATGAAAATTGTTTGAATTTTATATAACTTGAAAAATAGTAACCTCAAAAATAGTATTGATGGAATAGTTTCTACTTTAATTCAAGAAAACTATTTGTAAAGAATACTTTTAAACTTGGACTCAAACTTTTATCTTTTGGTAATATATTTTGACAGCCAATTTATAAAAGAGGTAAAACATGTACTTAAAATTATTTTTCAAATATGGGAAACAAATGCACAATCAACAGATTTTATTAAGCACCAACTAGACACTGGAGTGGAGTGAAAGTCAGCATATAAGAAGGAAGAGATAATGATCATAAGGCATTTCGGATGAATTCTGTCTTAATATTTTGAGTAAGTGAATTGATCAGCCACCAAAAGAATATTCTCTCCACTCTAAAAGACCCAGATTTTTAAAAAAATATATAGACAAATACCTTACAAAACGGAATGAGGAAACAAGAGGAAGAAAAAAAGTTTCTGCTGGAGAAAGAAAAAATGAAAGTGCTTTTATTTCAGTTCCCCCTCACCTGAAGTGTTGCTCCACACCTGTGCTCAAAGGCCACCTGTGCTCAGAGGCCACTGCAACTCCAGCCACACAAGGAGCTTTGCTGGGATCTCCTGGATTTTAAATGCACTGCACCACCTGCACAGTATAGACAGCTCTTTATGCTTTACCATTTTTATTTCTAATGATAATTTCATCTGCAATTATATTCTCAACCAAATTAGATTTTCAAAAACACTGTATTGTTCACTGAAGTAAGGAATATGGGACTGACTCTTTCGGACATCTTAGTATTTATTACCAGTCTTAAAAAGATATTTTCTATATACTAATATTAGTTTGATTTCATTGAAATGGTCACTAAAAAAGCCTACAATGAAAGATAACAATCTTAGCTAAAACATGAGGATTGAAATTGATGGAAATAAGCTCAATTTTTATCTATATTCATTGCCTTTATAATTGGATATGATGTGTCTCTAATAATAAATATGTCTACTTTCACCTATTTTCTTATAATAAAATTATTTTCCATACTTTTCTGAGCTTAGGAAAAAATAACAGCCTGCAAACTACATCTGTTTCATAGGATTTTCCATGTGAAGAAAAGGAAAAGTGGGAATTAAAAGTTATAGTGAGTCTAGGGGAAAGCCTGTTAACATTTTCTAAATGAAATGTGTTTTTTTTTTAAAAAGCTTTTTATCAAATAGATTTTATAGTATGTTAAATATAATAAGGCCCTTGGGAAATGGTAGGAATAAGAAATATATAGAACCTCGCAGTTCCAAATTGCAGTTAGCAAAGCTAGTTGCAGTTTTAACCAGGTTTTAAGTCATTAATGAGTAAGACACTATTCTTAGTTCAGGTTCTCAGTCTTATGTCTTCATTTTCATGACCATATAGATTCTGGATTTCTGATACTTCATGCTTAGTCATAGCAATCGTTTGCTTTTAAGAAATATTAAATTTACTTTTTCCAGGAAAAGAATTTTGCATTTCATATTACTGAAGGGTTTTTCAGAGTAACACTTAAAATTATCAATTGGTAGAATATATAACACATATGGAAAGTTAATAATTTTTTGAACAAAGTTATTGAGAACTAAGTATAATAGGAAAGCTCTGTATGTACACACACACACACACACACACACAGACACATACACACACACACACACAACTGTGAGGATGCCCTGTGTCTGACAAGTCTGGACCTACTGTGTCTTTCCAGAATGGATAACATCCTCATATTTAAAGATAAGCTAAAACAATAGAAAATAAATGAATTTTAGTTATCTTCTGATTTATCACCTTTGCAAGCCTGAAAATACATTATTTTTTTCTAATAAAAGTTCTTCTGCATAGTTCCATTTTGAGTGGAAAGATGGAGTAGACTATGCTGGCCTGTAGTCTAAACTTGCCCTTTTTAAAAAAGTTCCCCTCTGTGAAGCAACTCTAATGGTCTAAGTAGGGTGTTACTCCTGTCTTTCAGGGTTGAGGAAAAACCCATCAGATTTATTTGTATTTCTCAAACTGATCATGTGCACACAAAAAATCTCATGGGAATTTTGCACTTGTGAGTTTTGTTTTCTTTGTCTTATTTGCTTACATACTAACAGGATCAAACTAACCAATTAAGAAATTTGACTTATGTATGTGAACTAAAATTAATCATGATCCAAAGCCTGTGTAAATCATGGAGGAAAACAGAGTGGAGAGTGAATTTCTTGCTACTATTAGAGAAGCTTGAGAAATGATATGAAGAAATCCCAGTATTCATCAGGAAGTGTGTTCATGAACATCAAATTCTAAAAGCTTAAAGAATTAAAAATCATTTGGCAAAACTTTAAAAGTCCAGTCTATGCACCAATAATTTTTACAAAGGGGTATTATTAGCAGTCCTTTGTTTTTTTAATTACTTTTGTGCCCTAGCTTTTGTCCATTTGGTAGAGATTTCTGGTTTTCCTACTTACTACTCTTGGTGATTTTTATGGGAGTCTTGAAATGCTAACTAGACAAGGAGATTCATGGCTCTGCTAACAGATGAAATTGAGATAGAAATTATTTTCTAGCTACATTTTTTTGTGTTTTATCATAAATTCCTAAGCTGAGTAAGCATCTACTCACCTTTCAAATTTGGTTTATTTTTATTCATTTTACATAATTGATATTCTCCAAAAAGACTTTCAAATAACTGTACAGTCATAGGAGTAGGTGTTGACAAATTTTTCCAGTAAACAGTCAAATAGTAAATATTTTAGGCATCAGAGCCTAATAATTTGTCACATGTCCTCAACTATCTCTTGCATGTAAAAGCAGCCAGAGACAGTATATAAACATATGGAAGTGGCTCTATCCCAGTAAAATTTTCTTTACAAATATAAGTGGCAGGTCAAAGTTAGTTCACAGGCTATAGTTAATCAGCCTCTCTATGGTATGCAGAATAATAGCCCCTTAGAGATGTCCACATGCTAACAACTCTCAGAACATGTGAATATATTACGTGTCCAAAAGGACTTTAGTATATTACATATCAAAGTGATGTTACATGTGTATTACGTGTCAAAAGGAACTCCTGTGTGATGTAAGGGTAAGCACTTTGAGATGGGGAAATTATTCCAGATTATATATGTATGCCCAGTTTAAATAAACAAGCTATGAAAAGCATAGAATGTTGCCCAGTAGTGAACAAAAATGTGAAATGTAAGGATTCAACCAGCCTCAGCTGTCTTGTCCAGACAAGGAAAAGGGCCACAAACCAGGAGATGCAGACAGTCTTAAAAGCTGGTAACAACCCCAGTTGGTCAACCAGGAAATGGGAAATGCAGTCTTTTAATCAGAAGGAACTGTAACCAAATTCATCTCCAGATTCTCAGAAAGAAATGAAGTTTTACCAACACTTCAATTTCAACCTGATGAAACCCTTAAGTAGAACTGAACTCTTAGACTTTTGACCTATGGAAACTGAGAGATTAAAAAAAAAAAAAAAAAAAAAAAAAGTGCTGTACTGTGCTCCTATGTTTGTGGTAATTTTTTTTTTTTTTTTTAACAGCAGGAATAGAAAACTAAATACATCCTGAATTGGAGTGATACAAAATTTTTTTTAGAAATTGAAAGTATACAAATATACATTGATAGTATTGTTTTGAATCAGATACACTATAATACTAATAATACATTATTCAATGAAAAACAACTAGCAACTGGAAAGTATTTTGTCCTGAGTTTTATTAGTAGCACTTTAGAAACTTGATCACAAGTTTGTAAAGTGGTGGTGAACTATTAGGGGAAATTGGAGAACATCATGCAATGGCATTGCCTAGGCAGCCAAAAGAAGGGCTGTGCAGAAGGAGGTGCTGGATGTCCTGCAGAACCCTGATATCTGCACATATGTTGTGCTCCTGAAAAAACTTAGTGAAACTTCTCTGCAGTCAGCATGTAGACTATAGGAGTGAAAACCACCCTTGCCTGCCCTCTCTGCTATAAACTCATCTGATTATTATTAGGACACATTATTATACTTGACTATAAAGGGGAAAGACCTAACTGGTATGCTGCGTGGAATCTGGGGATTTGGTGTTAATTTATTAAAGTTATACGCTACTTTAAATCATGAGAAATACTCAGACAGTTTGTAAAAAAAAAAAAAAAAAAAAAGGTTTTTTTTTGTTTTGTTTTGTTTTTTTGCTGAGAGTTGCACAAGCCCCTGTGTAACCATTGTTAGAAATGATGCAAGCATATAGGGATAACCCTTTCTAAGACATCAATGTAAAAGCAATGATTCTTTTTGAAGGATACACATTTTAAAAGCTCCTGATTATGGTTCTGCATTTTACTGCTTCTAACATGACAAACAGTATTCATTAGGTAATAATGAACAATCAGGCTAATGACAGGTCTCAGAAATTAGAGAAGCAAGCTGTTATCATATCCATAAAAATGGTGTCATCTGGTTAATGTGGTCTACTGAGTAACTGGATAGTAGAAGCTGAATTAACTATATGCTCTCTCCTCATGGTCCCATTAAATAGCCACCATCTTCCTAAGAAGAGTATTGTGACATGGGTATGACTCCTCCAGATAAAACAATATTCTGTACTTCTCTTTTCAATAGTTTTTAGATCATTTTCCTATAGCTAAATCAAGCTCTTTATTTTCCATAACCTTGGTTTAACTGGCTTGTAATGTGATGCTTCCTGTAGAATCCTCACAAGTCCATTCAAATATTCTATGCTTCCAAACTCCTAATAAGTAAGAAAACATTATTACATCATCAATGAGGCCCATTTGACTTCAGATACAAGACAACTACCACGCCCAAAATAAAAAATAATAATAATATATAGAAAGAGTAAGACCTAGACTTAGCTCTTTTTAAGATTCATTGAAAATATTAAACCACCAAGCTGGGAATGTGGCTCTGTGGTAGAATGCTAGCCTTCTACCTGGGTTGGATTCCTGGCACCACAAAACAAACAAACAAAAGCTATGCCAAAGATCACTATTTATCATAACCTTGAAAATATGTTTGAAGAATATGCAACAATTACACTTTGAACGACATCATCCCGTTGAGTGATGTATAATACTTTCAGGGACTTGGGGGCTATTTTTCTTTTAAAAGATATACTCCTGAAAGAGTTCCCTTTCTCTGAAAAGCTTATAGTAGTAACATCTCATAGATTTGACTATAGAACAATTTACATTTACTAATGCCTTATTTGTCTAGCAGGAATTCCTTAGATTTTTTTTAAAAATAGGTGTCCTTTTTCAACTAGTATTAAAATTATAAACTGGATATGAATTCATCTTTTGTAGGTCAGGTCAATTTGTGCAATTGCATATAATACCAACAATTCAATTTTAGTGGGAAGCAAAGTCAGAATAAGCTCAGCAAAATCTAGTTGGTTTGGGGTTTTTGTTTGTTAGGTTGGTTGGTTGGTTGGTTGGTTGGTTGTTTTTTTTTTAATTTTTTTTATTGGTTATTCAAAACATTACAAAGCTCATGACATATCATCTTTCATACATTTGATTCAAGTGAGTTATGAACTTCCATTTTTACCCCAAATACAAATTGCAGAATCACATCAGTTACACATTCACAATTTTTACATAATGCCATATTAGTGACTGTTGTATTCTGCTGCCTTTCCTATCCCCTACTATCCCCCTTCCCCTCCCCTCCCATCTTACCTCTCTACCTCATCTGTTGGTTGGTTGGTTGGTTGGCTGGTTGGTTGGTTTTGATTTTGGTTTTAATGCTGGGAATTAAACTTAGGTTCTTGCACATGCTCAGCACATATTGTACTGGTCATTTTTTGTGTGTGATGCCTTGTTGTCTAAAACTTAGAAAATTAAGGAGAGATGGTATAGTGTCAGGTAAACAGTCCTTCTCTCGTCCATGCTCAAGAAATCAATGTACAATTCATTGGATGACGTGACAGAAAGAATCATCCTAGAACATCTGACTCAGAGCACTGGAAATGTTAAAATAGTTAAGATGAAATCATTGCCCTTCTTCGTGTCCTGAGCCACTTTATCTATTTGCTTACTTTGTCTCTACAGGCAAGAGATTATTTTTATTTCAAGAGGACAGAAAAAGTTACAAAAAAGTTATGAACTTTCCAGATTAGTAATTTATTACAGTATTTGAGTACTGATCAGTTTTAAAAGTTGAATAAAACAGAGGAAGCATGTTATTTCTTTTTTAATTTTACTTTTAATTGACAAACAACAATTGTATTTATGGGGTACAAAATGATGTATCGATATATGTTTATAATGTGCAATCATTAAATCAGGCTAATTAACACATCCATCACCTCACAAAGTATGATTAAGATAGGAGTGATAAGTTTTAATAATCTATTGCACAGAATAGTGACTAAAGTAAAATATTAAAGCATTGTATATTTTAAAATTGTTAGATGTATAGATTTTAAACGTCTCTGACATGTTATTTATTTTTTCTTTTTACATCTTGAGCAATGGTTCTCCTAACTTGATGTAGATAAAAATTATTAAAATGCACATTTCTATTTTTAACATACATCTCAAAATTCCTAGAACCAAGGAATCTAAGTTAAGTCAGCACCCCAGATGATTCTAGAGTAGGTCTAGGGAAAATGATTTGAACATTATGAAGAGAGCAAGTGTATGATTAAGATTAAAATAGCATGTGAATTTGAATTTAATCCATATTTAAAAACACTGGGGAAAAACTTGAAGACACTTGGACCTTATTTACTTTTATTGTAATTTCTTTTTTCTTTAGTATAAGCAACTTCAATCAGATCTCTGCTCAAATTATTAAAGCTTAATAGTGATTCTTTTCCAGGATGCATCTGCTTCCCTGGTCTTTGCTGCTGACTGTGGTGGACTTTTTGTTATAGCACCTATTACCATCTAGCAGATTACATATTTGTCTGTTGATGTTTTTGTCACTCTCCTGCCCCTTCACTGTAATGACATCTATGAGGCAGGAACTTGGTTTTCTTCCACCGTGTATGAAAGTACCTTGAAAGATACCTGGAAGGTACTAGGTATCAACTAAAAAATTTTTGCATGCATAAATAAATAAATGGATGACCTTGTTTAAATCATCTTGCTAACTTTCTTCTACATTCTGTACATTGTGAGAGGTTTTTTGTTTGTTTGTTTGTTTGTTTTACTATAGGGAGGATAAAGTATTCCATGGGGGGGGCAGTTAGAAGAAAGTTTTGAAAGAATGAAAGAAATTTAATTATGAGTATCATAGTAGAACATTTGAGAACTAGAGCTAAAAAGGATGTCCAAATCCCTTATTTTATATTAAGATAAGAAAACAAAAAGGGAAAAGAATCACCCATCGAAAGTCATTGACCAAAGCTGGGGCTACATTCTACTATTTAATAAATACAGTCCTTGATGTTGAAACAGAGAAAGTAATAGAAAACAACAAAGATGCTTAAAAATGGTGCATAGAACAACCTATGGTAACTGGGTATTGTCATGGTGCATTTTCAAAATGCTTATGAGGGTATGATTAAAATGTTTAACTCAAGTTAAACTGTACTATTTTGAGTACAGCCAAGAGAGGCGGATTGTTTGATTTGCCAAAAAACGTGTTTGTCAAGAAGAGTATATCTTTCCCAAAAGTTTTCAAATACATGCAGTTTTAATACTTTCAAGTGTCAATTATATTGACAGCTTGATGAATTAATCTTCATTAGCCCATCTGTCTCATTTACCTGACAACTTCTGTTTTCTTAGTTTGACGTATTTCTTAAGTCTACTTATAGAGGTGAAGTTCACAGCTTGTTGGATTCCCTCTATCTCCCGCCAGTCCATTTTGTTACTGCTCTCCATGGGACTCACCATTTCCTATTATTGATTTCCTGTAAATTCCTTATAACAGATATTGTAGAATAGTCCCTTTCAGAAAAGTATCTAAAATTTGTAACATATTTTCCAAGTAGTTTCTTAGAAGAACCATTTAGCTAGTATATATGTATTTTCATAAGGTTAGCATTGGTTTTTGCTTTATATTTTCCATTTCCAATTCTTATTAAGTAATTGGTCTTCCAGGAACTAAGATTTCTCTAATTTTTTGTCCTGCCTATTTGTCTAAACTTCAAATGCTTAACTCATAGACCTCATCTCATATCACAAGCCTGTGCATTGTGGTTATTCTAGGATAAATATCCACAGAGGAGTATCTGACTGTTTTGTGCAGCCCAGTATGTATACTCCAAGATTGAATGGTGCATTTGGAATGCATAATAACTCTCAGGTGAATGGAGTTTGAATTTTCATAAGAATAGGAAGAGAGAGAAGCATACAATGGGTCGAGAAGTAAGGGGTAAAGAAGGTGAAGGATAAAACTGAATGTTGACCAAGGTGTGGAATAAAAGAAGCATTTCTCGTCTTTATGTTTTCATTTGAAATTTTTTAGGGGAGTCAAAAGGAAAAGATATCCAAATTTTTAGTTTATATTAATTTTCTAATGTTACTAGATTTTTGTTGTAACATGTTATGAACAATACTTATAAAATAATAAGCATATAAGCAGTATCCAGAATTGTTTTATGTGTAGATTTAGCTTAATCTCACTCTTAGATTATCAAAATCAATTAGTTAGATTCAGAGGTCTCTTATCTCAGGTTTCTCACCTACATTTGGTTTCTATAGCCATGAAATGTGCACACGGGTACCCTTCATTGTGGTATTCCAATGATATTGCTCTGTACCCTGTTGAATAAAAACAGCATAACATTACAATACAGTGTTTTAACTATCCTGAAAGTTTATCAAAAATTCACAAGCTATATAAAAAAATCCAGGTTAATCTAGATAATATCTCATAAAGTAGAAGAAGATACCAGTTTGAAGAACCATTCTCTCCTTCATCCCATGAACACAGGATCTGTGCCTTCTGGAATAGCCAGATAAGGACCCAAAGCATCCATGAAATGCACTCAGACTAGCACAGACTCATTGTCTTTTATGAAAGAAACTAACACTACTGATGTTTCTATTTCTCTTGTGTTGTAACATAATCATTTCATGTGAGTTATCTACCTCTATAGGCCTGTGACTTTTTTCAGGGAAGTGAATTTTTTTAATGTTCTAGGGGCATAGCATAGAAGTATGAGCATTTGATAGCCAAGAAATTTTGGATACATGGTCTTTGAAGAACCTAGAGATTAGTTATGGTACTAAAATGTTGGAGTTAGTCAAAGGCATCAATTAAAATAGATAATAAATGAAACCAAGATGTGTTTTATAAAACCTAGATTAATAAACTTATTTTTTATTTCTAACATTTTAGAATGAACCCAGGCAATATCACTTAGAAACACACTGCAAAGATACCACCTAGATTTTTAGAGAGATTGCTTTTATCAGACACACTACAGGAACTATCTGCTTATATGCAAAGCTGAAACCTAAGGATTGGATGGTAGCTTGGTGGCACCAGTGGAGCAAGTCTACCTGTAGAAGGGAGCCAGTGACCTTTTTGGAAACCGTTATTTTTAAATCGTGCTGGCCTGTTCATTACTTTTATCAACAATTTGGTTGGATGAGGACACAGATAATCATGTTTGCTTTTAATCCTGTAATGTCAAAAAGCTTGGAAGCAATTATGATTGTGTGGGATGCCAAAATCAGAATTTTAAAAGCTCCCAAAAGACTGCTATGTATGAGTAATGCCTGCTAAGCTCAGGAAGCAAATACCAAATATCTTATGTGATCCTAGTTTGCATTGTTGTGAATATGGCATCTAAATTGGATAGGCAGTAGCACTGCTCTTCTCTGCATGGGTGGGCACAGAGGAAGATTACCCTAAATGAACTCTAAAAGTGTATGCTCCAGGAAATTAAGGGCATGGAAGATAAAAGAATTTGAACCAACAGAATATGTTTAATGGAAAACAGAAGACTCTTCAGGGGTATGATAGAATTTGTACAAATCTCAGATTTTGCTTAAAGAAAAAATTAAGTTAGTTTCAAGGTGGGGCAAAATAAAGTCCGATCAATGTAAGCAAGTAGAGAGGAAAACAACACTTTTCCAAAAATTAGTATTCATTAATACACAACCCTAGACAAGTGTGGAAAACTCACTGTGTCATCCTGAAAGTGATGGTGGCTACTCAATAAATTATTCAACAGAATAAAAATCTAGCACTTTTTTTCTTAAAAATTCATTAAACATTATCTGATCCAAATATTATCCCTTGATTAAGAGGGTACTGAATGTCAACCAACTCTCTGGAAATGGAAAACTAATGCAATCACCTCTTTCTTAGAAGAAGCAACTAGAGGCTGAAAGGGAGATGGTGCTGATGAGTGCACACAGGTATAGTACAGGATGCATTCTTTAGCCTTCAGGGAAATGCAAATCAAAAACACACTGGGACATGGCAGTTGTGGCTCAGTGGCACAGCACTTGCCTAGCATGTGTGAGGCACTGGATTCTATTCTCAGTGCCACATATAAATAAATAAATAAATAAATAAACAAACAAATAAATAAATGTTCACCAACATCTAAAAGAAATTAAGAAAACACACTGAGATTTCATCTCACTGCAGTCAAAATTGGTATCATCAAGAATAGAAAAACAATAAATGCTAATGAGGATTCAGGGATAAAGAAAGCTTACACAATCTTGAAGGGATTTTAAATTAGTGAAGATACTGTGGCCATCAGTATGGCATTTCCTAAAAAAACTTAAAAATATAACTAACATATGACCCAACTATACCACTCCTCGGTATACACCTGAAGGAATTAAAGTCAGCATACTATAAAGATACCTTCATTCCCATGTTTATCATAGCACAACTCACAATAGCCAAGTTAAAGAATCAGCTCAGATGTCCACCAAAAGATAAATAGGAAAAGAAAACGTGGAATATAAACATGATGGACTATTATTCAGCTATAAAAAATGAACAAAATTAGGTCATTTTCAGGAAAATGTATGGAACTAGAGATCATCATGTTAAGCAAAATAAGCCAGACTCAGAAATTCTGACAAATATCACACATTTTCTCTCATATGTGGAATATAGAAAATAAAAGATGATATGAAAGTAGAAAGGAAAGAATCATAGAAGAGAAAGGGGGAGGGGAAAAGTAGGGTAAAAAAAGTTAATGTGGGATGAATATAACCAAATATGTTATGTACCTATATGAATATGTCGCAATGAAACCATTATTCCATATAATCAATATACACTAGTAAAAAATAAACTAAAAAAAGGGGGATGTTTTCCTGTGATGTAAATATTATCAATACCTTGGTCTTCCTAAAGAAAGTAACCCAGAAATTAATATTTTAGAGAAATAAATATGGAGTTGGAAACATCAAAATATGATAGCTTCACTTTCAATTTTTAACAGAACTAAATACAGGTTATATTTGAAATAAATGTGTTATTTTCTTAGAATTTCACAAAGTGAGTCACCAAATCTGTGAGAAAGGAAATGCAAATTTCTCATGAAAAAAAAAATTGATGTAGAATCTTCAAAGTATCTTACCACAAGATATGAAATCCACCATTCTATTTGAATTTCAACTAATCATTTCAAATAATTATATCAAATAATACTTTAATTTTTCATGTGTATACTCACAATATATTTATTACTTCTCTGCTTATTTTTAGGGTACTTTGAATCCCTATTGTGTGTTATGGGATGACTCAAAAACGTAAGTGACAGATGTTTTCTTACATTATTTTGAACTAAATATTCAAAGCACATTAAATTATTTCAGCTGCCTGCTAGTTAACAGGAATATGATAAGTCAGTAGGATGTGAGTTATTCACAGAAAGAAAACATTCTCCTCTTTGAATCTGTAAGACAGCGTGATGAATGTGTTTGTGTGTGATGATGCCATTGGGTTACTTCTTAAGAAAGGATTGCATTACCTAATGTGTAAAGAACATTGCAATGTAAATTCATTGAGGGCTTTTTTAAAAGCTCTAAGATTTTAGAATTATAGAAGCTCAAATGCTATTTCAATATCTTGTCCTAGTAATTCAGCTTAGCATTGCAGAATAAAACAGCAATCTCTATGGTCACTTAGCTCAAACATTACTTGCATGACCTTGTGTCTATTATCAGAATAAAGCAATATTTATATGGTCCTTCCAAACTGCATTCTTATAAAAGCACTGAATGATATCGTCTAATTTTTATTCATATGTTTTACAAATTCATGAAGACAAAAGAAAATAATTGTACTAAATAGAATGAGTACTTCTTTCATGATTTTTTAATTGTCAGACAAGTAATTGCAATGTATCTGGTCAAACTCATATTTATCTCGTTGATAATTCTAAGAGATTTTAATGTCTCAAAAAGCAGGAAAAAAAAAACCCATAGTTAAGTCTTAGACTTCAATACCATACATATTTTCTGTGGCTTCCAAATTCTTTTTGGCCTTTTTTGGGGGGAAGGTTTTGTTTATTTTGTTTTATTTTCTTTGCTTTTGCATGAAGAGGAGACAAGTATGAATCAATCCCTAAGGGAAACACTACCATGTGTTTTATGTCAGAGCACCAAGTTGTTGAGCTCTGTGTTTTCTAAGAATTTTCTCTGGAATTCTTCCCCTGAGATTTGTTCTACATCTGAGGTTTTATGAAGTCACTTCCTCTCCCAGAGTCTAGAAGAGGAACATGCTTAGAATTTCTAAGAAAAGGGCAAACCCCCTGATACTCTTCTCAGTCCTATCATACTGATATAATTTAAACTACAATTATCTTCACGGGGATGACAAATCAATAACGTTAAGCAGTTTTTTACTATAGGTTCTGATGTCTTATGGATCCTCTTCTTCAGGAACCTAGTACCATAAAGAGATGCCCAACTTGCTCTGGTAGTAATATGAGCTGGTTGCCCTTACTGATGCCATGATTATCTTCTTTATGAAATCTCATAGAGAAATTTATGGTAGAAAAATGCTCCCAGGTTTTGCCATTTCTGCCATAAGATGCTGCTTGATGTGTTGTATAGCTGAGGGAAAAGTGAAATGCTGCAAAAATCTAATTGAATATTTTCTGCTCAAGGAAAAACTCCTCATTATAGCTATTTTAATATCCATGAATAATAACTAACTTTGACTTAGTTTTGTTATCTTTTAGTAGGAAGAATGTGGTTGTATATTGATACAAACAGGGGAAAGTGTTAATTACTCCCAAAGTCCTTTAGGACTGTTCAAATGACACTATAAGAAGACCCAGTTGCTTGTTTCGCACCTCTGTTAGTTTCCTTTCACAGACAGTGTAAAGTGTTAAATTTAATTTAAAAACTATTGGTGTTTGAGGTCAGTGTTAATCTTCAGAATCAACCACAGTCACTTCCCGTGACCATGGTCTTATCCCTCTCAAAGAACATGTGTAGTTTTACACAACTCAACTTTCCACTTGTCCTTGAAGAAAACTAACCTGGAAGAGGAGATGTATTTAGCTGTGTTTCAAAGCAGATAATTTCAAGAGATCAATGCAGTTAGTGTTTCCTTGATGTATCTGAAAACGATCAAAAAGCTCTCCTTTGTGACAGAACTTCTGTCCCATCTTGCTTTTTATCAGATTGTCTCATCATTAAAATTATTTTTCTGGGTGAGTTTTTAAACAGTGAAGGTTAAGACAACTTTATTTCTTCTTTCACATCTGTTTTTCTGTTCCAATCATGTTTGGTATTAAACAGTATTGTAGATCCTTCAAATATAGTTAATAGTGGAGAGATAATACTACTTTTTGAAAAACACAGACAAGAGTTGACTTAAATGATATCTTGAAGATCTCAATAATAAAGTTGAGATTCGAAATTGTGCTTTGATTTTAGTTTATTAAGTTTTCATCCTGTTTAATTTTTTAAATTAATTTTTAATAACAAAAGCAACTCATTCAAATATTTTACTCATAAAAGTTTAAAACCCACTGTTAAGGTAAAAAGATTCATTAATCATCACCAACTTGGATCTCTACACCCACCCATATCCCCAAAGTCACTCTTTCTTACATTTTATCATGAATAATTTCTGACATACATTAACACACTGAAATATATATATGTAGTTATATATATCAACCAAATTTTTACATACATATTATGTTACTTATAATATGCCTCAATTTTAAATTCAATATATGTTTTGGAAATTTTTATATTATATTATATATATGCCTTTCCTTGTTCCTGCTTCATCATATAGACACATCATAATAGATCTAGCATTCCCTAAACCGAGAGCTATTGAAGTGGTTTCTAGTTAATTTTCTTCTGTAAACTGTGTTTCTGTGTTTCTCCTTGTACATTTCTCTTTAAGGATGTCTGTGGCCACTTAATCCATAGTTTTACTCTTTTGTTCTCTTCATATCACCCTGTTTTATTTTTCTTACAGCAGGTCTTCCTACTTTCTTATTTGTTTAGTTTCTGTCTCTGCCACTAGAAAATAAACACCATAAGAAATATGCTTTAAGCTGGGAGTAGTGGCACACAGCTGTAATCTTAGTGACTTCAGAGGCTGAAGCAGAGGATCATGAGTTCAAAGCCAGCCTCAGCAACTTAGAAAGGACATAAGCAACTTAGCAAGACTTCATCTCAAAATAAAATATAAAAACAGGGCTGGGGATGTTGCTCAGTGGTTAAGCACCCCTGGGTTCAATCCCTGATACAAAAGAAGAAGAAGAAGAAGAAACAGAAATGCTTTATGTTTCTTATCCATAATTGCACTTTTAATGCCTTTTAGAGTAGGATATTTTACACATCACATCTAACAAATACTTGTTAGCTAATTTTATGTACAAATGAAGGTTTACCAATTTCTCAAGTATTCGTCTTATTGAAGAATTACTACTCCCATTTCTGTTTTATTTTATCAGTTGATAAATATTTCTAGCAATTATTGCCCTAATATTTGAAGGGAGGATACTACAACTTGTTACAATACTGTTCCATTACATACAAATAATTTTATTTCTAACTGTAATCTTTTGCCACAATAATATCAAACAAAGGCATTTTATTTGAGTATCATAAAGCACAAGAATTTTAGACAATTTAAAAACATATTTTGATTTGCTTTGGCTCACTAATTAACAGAACGACAAAAATACTTCATCACATGTGACCCATGAAACAAGTTGATAATAATTTCTTGTTTCAAAAATAGTCTTATTTTAGTAGGAGGAATATTTCTTTTTTAAATTTATTTATTTATTCTAATTTGTTATATATGACAACAGAATATACTATAATTCATAATACACATATACAGCACAATTTTTCAGCTCTCTGGTGTGCATGAAGTAGAGTCACACCTTTCATATCTTCATACATATACTTAGGGTAATGATGTCCATTTCATTCCACCATCTTTCCTAACCCGCTGCTCTCTCCCTTCTTCCCTGCCCTTTGCCCTATCTAAAGTCCCTCCATTCCTCCCATGCTCCCCACCATCCTCATTATGGATCAGCATCCTCATATCAGAGAAAACATTTGGCATTTGTTTTGCGGGGATTGGCTTACTTCACTTAGCATTATATTTTTCAACTTCATCCATTTACCTGCAAATGCCATAATTGTATTCTCTTTCAAAGTTGAGTAATAGTCCCTTGTATATATATAATCACAGTTTCTTTATCCATTCATCTACTGAAGGGCATCTAGGTTGGTTCCACAAGTTAGCTATTGTGAATCATGCTGCTATGTGAATCACATTGATGTGGCTGTGTCACTGTACTATGCTGTTTTTAAGTCCTTTGGCTATAACTGAGGAGTGGGATAGCTGGGTCAATGGTGGTTCCATTCCAAGTTTTCCAAGCCTTTTAAATTTTTTTTCTAAAATAGCTTACAGACTAATTGCTTGACTGATTTATAATCTGCATGTTTTTTTGAGTTGATCTGAATTTGGATTTAGAGTATTGGATTATATGTCATGATTGCATTCCATGAGAAACCTATAATCCTTTGTTTAAATTATCCTGTAGTTTTTCTCTCTGGAACCTCAATGTCATCTATTTGATACTCTCAGGTCTGTGAAGGATCACATTTTTTTTTTCAAAAAATATTTTAGAGTTTTAATTGCTGGTGTTTTCATTGTGGTCATTGCTTAACTATTGCAACACAGTTTTATCAACCTATTTGTTATTTGTCTACCAGAAGCTTTTAGGCACTGAGCTTTCCCATTTTTCTACATTTCAAATTGATTTATTGCTGTTAAGAGTAATGATATTCATATCTCAACCAAAGCTAACATTGGCTTATTTTATCTCAAAAGTTAAATCACTAGATTGAAGTAATACCTCTCCTTTCCTTCTGTAATCCTAATTTCTCCATACCCAGAACATCTTCCTCTACTTTTATCATTCACATTGGAAGACTGTACCTCAAAATATAATAGCTGGTAAATATAAAGATAACACCCCACCCTCATCCCATCATCCTAGGGATATTGCTGTTTTCTTTGCTTTCTGGCTGATTGACATGTCTATGCATTAGACACACACACACACACACACACACACACACACACACGGAAAGATCTATTACCTCTTAGAAATTCTAAGCAATTATATCAAATTTCACTAATAGATAGCCAACCTCTATCCTACAGAGAATAACCAAGTAAAGCATTTCTTTCATAAGACTGTTTAAACTAGGGGAAAGCAAATATGGATGGAAAGTAAAAAACATAAGAAAGTGGTTTTGTTGGAGACATTATACAACAGTTAATAAAGAAAATAGACTTATAACAACCAACCACCTTAAACAATAATGTCATGGTCTTATTGATTGAGAGGGTGGGTATGAAAGACTCTATAGTTGCAGTTACCTATGGAGCCATTTTTGGGTTTTGTTTTGCATGGGTTTTTTTGGGGGGGCGGCGGGGACAGGGGGATGAAGAAAGTCTATAGTCAAAATATTCAGCATATTTATATCATTATTCCATTAAGTCACTATTTCTAAAATTTCCTGGTGATTCAATTAGCCAAAGACAGAATTTTAAAGCTATTGAACTTCAAGGAGTTGTATTATTTTTCCTGCATATATTGGTCTGCTAAAATATGTAAAAGTATAACTTAGGACATCATGATAGTTCATATTTTGGAAGTAAATTTAAGGTATTCAGTTTCCAAATGAACTCAGTGTGCAATTTCATCCAATATATGCCCTAGGTATCAACATGTTCAAATTTACTGGACAGTTCTTAAGACCATGTTGGCTTCTCTGTAGTTGGAATAGTAAGAAATACTATTTTGGCTGGGCATGGTGGTACCTGCCAGTAATCCCTGCTGCTCTGCAGGCTGAGACAGGAGGATTGTGAGTTCAAAGCCAGCCTCAGCAAAAGCAAGGCGTTAAGCAACTTAGTGAGACCCTATATCTAAATAAAACACAAAATAGGATTGGGGATGTGGCTCTGTGATTGAGTGCCTCTAAATTTAATCCCCAATATTCCCCCAAAATAATAACAATGCCCAATATTAGAAGATTTATTGGTTACTATTGACGTTTGCTATTGATAACACTTTTTTTGCAAAACAACCATGCTTTTTTTCAGAAAATGCTGTAAAAAAACAAAAATCTTAATTTTCCTTAAATATAACAGTAAAATGAAAGATTCCTTGGTAGAAAACTGAATAAAGTTTTATTTACTTTTTCCTTTTCTGCCATAGTATACTATGCCTTAGTTTTTGAAGTTTCATGATATTCATTATTGCATGTTTTCTTATGAAGACATTATAATCCAAAATGACCTTTTTTTCTTTTTATCCCTTAAAATATTTCATAAAATTTTAAAATGTTTTATGTTACATTGCAAATTTTGTGACATTGAATGTTAAGTGCCCAGTCTCCTAAAGGAGCATTTCTAAATTTGTTAGTGTACAAATAACCACTTTTAAATGATAAAGTTTACCTAAGTGCTTGTAATATTATTTACAACCCATTATGTCCATTAGGGCAAGCTATAAAATTCAAGAAACACTGCATAATTCCGTCGACATGAATATGAAGGGCAAACATTGGGAGTAAAATGGTGACATGTGCTCTTTATTGGAACCCTTGCCTCAACCCCCTAATGTAGGGATTGGCAAGCTATAGTCTGTGGCACAAGTTCAGACTACTGGCTGTTTTGTAAATAAAGTTCTATCAGACATAGTCATGCCTGGTTATGTGTTGTCTGTGTCTACTTTTGTGCAAGAACTGCAGAAGTGACTCACAACAGAAATGACAATACTCACAAATCCTAAAATATTTACTATCAAGTCTTTTATAGAAAAAATAATTGTCAACCCCTGCCCAAACAGTGCTTTCCAGCAGTTTTCCAGTGTTGGCACAAAGAAAATATTGATTAGCTATCACACTGGGGTAAATGAAGGAAGATGTTTGCAAGCAGGGTCAGGATAGGGTGGAGAAAATTGATCCATTCGTTCTGAAAAAAATCTCAACCACCAATTTTTTTTTCCAAATATAGCTTCATCCATAATCTGTCTCCTCTTCATCTGGAGCTCTGACAAAGAACTTTTTCCTGTATTCCTTCATCTCATAAACTCGCTTCCATATTTTTTCTTTTGCTGCTATGGTTTGGAAATGGTTTGAGTATGTCCTGCAAAGATTCATGTGTTGAAATTTAATCCCCATTGTAAAGTATTAAGAGGGTAGAAACCAATCTCACTATGGTGATTAAAAGTAGAAACAGGGATGTAATTAGGATTAAATAAGGTCATCAGGGTTGAGCCCCCATGATTAAATGCTCTTAGCTTTGTAAGAAGAAAGCAGCCAAACAAGAGGACAGAAAAACAAACACACACTTACACTGTCTCTTGTCTTATGATGCCTTGTGCCACCTTAGGGACTCTGTTAGCCATAAGACCATTACCAGATTCAGTTCCTTAACCCTGTACCTCCAGAACTGTGAGCCACAATAAATTTAATTTATTTATAAAGTAACCCAGACTCAGATGCTTTGTTATAATAATGCATAAGAAACTAATAGACCCCCTCAAATATGCATTTCAGTGTATCATCCAGTTCACTAATTCTCTCATCAGTGTTGTCTAATCTGTTATTCGATTATGCATAGTTTTAAATCTGTAGCTGTCATTTTTTTCATTTGTAAAATTTGAATTTGATATAATTTTTATCTGCTCCATTATTTTTCAGAGTGTTGTAGTCCATGAAGGTATTTTTAAGTTTTTGTTTTATTTCTTCTATCTGGTAAACACAAATGTTTTATAATCTGTGACTGATAATTCTTACGGTTGAACTATTCATGGGTTCATCTCTACTCTCTTTTGCTTCCTCTGATCCTTACTCAGATTACTTTATTTCCTAGTGTGCTAAGTTATGCCATATTAAACACCCCTAAAATTATTGGAAAGACTATTTTGAAGTCAAGAATAAAAGTACATTTATCCAAAGATAATTTGCATTTTTCTCTACTTAATGCTTGGTAATATTTTTGTAACTGAGGATCAATTAAATTGAATTGAGTCCAGAGGCTCCTTGGACCACTTGGGTGTTGTGAACACAGACTGCAAATTCACATGAGGGATGGATAATTTTAATTTTTTCCCCAAATATATTTCAAAATTTCTAACAGTATTTAAATGAGAAGATTAATATAAAAATATCTTATTGCTGGAAATAGGAAATCTAAATCAGTATCTCCTCTCACATATAATTCTTAAATGATAGACAAATGTCCCACAGCATGCATATAGGGAAATGCAACCCTAAAGAGCTCTAAGTGTACACCTTCCACAAAACTTATATCTTCTTCCTTATGGTACAATTTTATATTTTCCTATAAACTAAAGTATTTGAAGAGTGTAAGTATGTCACATTCATGTTTGTAAATTCTACTGAAGAATTCAAAATACTATTCTATAGATTCATTAATTAATCTTACAAGTCTTTCTTGAAAATTTATGATTTGTTTTGCTGTTCAAGGGCTTGACATATGTATCAGAGAACAGATAAAAAAACACATGCCTTATTAGTTTAATATGGGGGAAGGGTTTTGAGAAGCAATGAGAACATAAGATATATGAATACCTAGTGTATTAAAAGATAAAATTTTTATGAGTGGATGAATCAACATAAGAAGAATAAGGGATGCCACTTATATCAATTGATTTATTTCCATTCCTTAGATTGACTTATTCCAAGATGCCATCATTCATTTATAAAATTAATGTTCATCTAGCAGTTCTGAAAATGGGCAGGGTATCACTTCAGGAACCCATCTGGCTTTCATGAGTCCTCTGAGAGCTACATTTTATTTTAGAGTTCTCTTGTGTTCCATTACCTTCCCTCAAGTGGCCTTCTATCTTCTGTCTGCAGTCTGAATGTCTTTACCCCAACCCTGCAGTGGTCATTATCCCAACTGTTTAGTTACATTATATAATGCCTGAGAGGTGTAGACATAAATTATGAAATGAAAGGTACATATTTTATGAAGTCAAAACAGTCAAGAATTCTGGTCAATATACTTATTTGTATGAAAGGATTTTTTAAAATCAGGAATCCATGTGTGTTAGTTAAAACTAAACAAAATAGTAAAGGAGATGTGTCTACTCTTTAATATCAGTTTTCAAGCAGGTTATTAAAATTCATGAACAAAAACTCTTTGCCTTATTCATAGTTATTTCTAAATTCAAAAATATAACCAATGACATCTAGATAATATTTTTCTATAGTCAATTATTTACCATATGAATAATGATCTGGAAAAGCCACAGAATTTTAAATGAATAATATTGTTCAATATTCCTTTCTATTGTTTAGTGAAAATTGTATAGGAAATCAGGGTTCCCAATTTGCCAGTTAAGTTTGTCTATGTATTTGAGGTTATGTAACTGAAAATTAGTTACATTTTTGAATCAATATTATGCAAAACTATAACTAAAATAGCTAGAATCCGTCTAATTCCATTAAGTTCTATATTACTTTAAAAATCAAAGAGATCATAGCATTGCCTATTGCATAGGTGGCTGTGAGGATCACCTGAACAAAAATCTTCTAACAACGTTGGCCTAGTAACTAAAATATGTCAGGTGCTCATTAAAGGTCTAGGGTATGCTCAAGTTGCCTGGTTCATTGACTGGTTAGTGGGATGATCTAATAAAGAGAGTAGCTGTTCATATTATTTGAACAATGGGTTTCATGTTTCTGAAAAAGTTATTTTTTAAAGGTAACATATATTTTTGGAAGAATTTCAAGAATAGGAAGGGCAAAACCATAACCCAGGGAACTTAAAGATAAGAAATGCAGCCAGGTGCCACAAAAACTCTCATCAGAGTTTGCACTTGTGTGAAACAGATTTTGTGCATATCGCCCCAAATACCTGCTTACTTCCTCTTATCCTCAGAAAGTCACTGAGGTCAGTTCCAAAGTATTTACTTAAACAAAATGTTTTAGAAATCAATAATAGCAAAACTGGGAACTCCTCCAATATTTGTCACCAATTTATACTGCTCTTAGGGTCCCTGGGATGATTCCAAGGGGCTCTTTTGACAAGATTTTTTAAATTATGTTGTTACAAATTAATGGAGGTAGTATTAATAGGAGCAGCCTAGAGATGAGTAGTAAAGGATAGGCCCCTGGTGAACCTTTCTTAATTTACTAATGACTGTGGTTCTATTTCAAAAAGACACAGGCTTTAATGTGCTGATAATTCATGTTAGATAATTTTAGAACCGTATGTTTTTAATCTTTGAACGACTCAAGCTAAAATTTGCCTTACTTATATATTTTATAAATAACAGTCTGGACATTTTCCTTAATATTTAATTTGCTATTTTCCTTTCTTAATTTAAACCTCAGAATTGCCTACCTGTACTACAGTTAATAACTATTTTACAAGTTTCAAATAACAAAAACACTCAGTAATTAATACTACCTAATATTTCTCCTTAGACATTCTTAACCAACTGTGGTTCATTTTCTGTTACTATAATGAAAGACTTGAGTCTAGGAACTTATAAAGAAAGGAGGTTTATTTAGCTCAAAGTTTTGGTGTCTGAGCATCTAAATAACATAGAGTTGATGATACCGCCAGTTAATGATGAGTTCTGCTTCCTCGCATGTTGAAGTTTGAACATTAGAGAAGCACACCAAGGTAAGCATTATTAAAGCAGGGTTTATTTAAAAGGGGGTAACATAGACTTCTCCCAGGAGGGAGAAGGGGGCCATAGCTGGTATCCTGTATACCCAGAAGTGAGGTGTTCTGCCCTTTTTATATGTCCTAGGCTTCCTTTGCTCTCCTGCCTCTTCCCCTTATCTTTCTCCTTCCTCCTTACATGACTAGTCTCAGGAATGCTCTGTGGGATGGCCAAAAGGTAGGAAACACGGGGGCTGAAGAGGGAAGGGCAGGATGGAGCAGCCCTGGACACATTAATTAACAACTTTATAGCTCCCTGTAGGGAGGGGCAATTCCTGGGAAAGGTTACCTTAGCAACAGGTTGGAGCAGGGGCAGGTTCTTGATAGGGGTACAGGAAGGGCTCTGAAGGAATCAACATTTCAGTCCCTCAGGGGACAGTCTCCAACTTCCCTGGATTCACTCAAAATTGGCCTGACTCAATCTGACCTGACTCGATTTACCTATCTATACTGACTGCCTGTCTAATTCTGGTTTCATTGGTTCTGGCAAGCGCTTCATAGCAAATGGCCTAACATGTAATGTAGGGGAAAAGAAGAAACCATATGGTAAGAGACAAAGCCAAAGAAAACTGGGGTCCCATAAGGAAATCTACATTAGTCCGTTGCATGGGCAGACTTCCAATGACCTAATGACCTTCCACTAGGCCACACTTTTTAAAGATCTAACATATGTTAACATCACCACACTGGAGAGAAAGCTTCCCACACATGAACCTTGGAGAAAACATTAAAATTATATTCACAACATAGCCCTACTTAATCCATTATGCATTTGTAAATAGCTCCTAAAACCACTACTAAAATTCTTCTCTAAATTGTTCAAAATATAGAATTGGACGAGCATTAGTGAATATGAGGTCAACACAAAGAAATTTATTTTAGTGTTTGGTTAAAAATTACATAGGTTCTAGGTTCAACTTTGGAGGCTATTGAGAAGTAGTATGATAAGAATGCACATACTGACAATGATTTTGGTTGAAAATTAAAGTCTTCTGTTTAATCATTTTCATTTGTTTGAAAAAACAGACATAAGTAATTATACCTGATGGTTATAAATCAGTAACAATATTTTGCAGATTATATTTGGAATCAAACTGACTTCTTATTGCAAATGACATTTTGCAAAATTTGAAATTAAAAGAAGGTATTAAAATATATGCAGTCATGGTCTAAATAGGAAGGTAATTTGGAAATCTACACTTAAAAATATATTAATATCCCCAATATAATAGTGAAAAACTATATTGCCAATGCACAACATATAAAAGGCTGTGCATCCACTGCTTTTTACAAACAGCTGGTGGTGTTGTGAAACTGCTTTTGGATGCAATTATAGAATTGTATTTTTGACAAGAACTGGGCAAATTCCTTTTCTCTGAATTTTCACCAAAATCAACTCTGTCCTAAGATGGTATACTTGATAGGCTAACTTGAAGTGGATGGTACTTTTTCCTGTCACTTGCAGATTGTAGTTATGATCTTTTAAAGTGAGGTTGTGTTTACTAGGTTTTATGAAACTGTACTTGAGATTATAGCTAAGGACTTGAAATTGGCTACAGGGTTATTTGGTTGTTATTGTTGCTTGGTTGGTTGTTCATTCAATTTTCTTGGAGAGTGAGAAGAGAGAAAAAAAAAAAGACTCATTAAAGAAAGTTTTCTACACATGTGCATTTTTATCTATTTCAACTATCACAGTGGCAATAGCCCAGAAAGTGCTAAATGTAGATACCTGTGTACTTGAAATATACATTCAATTAAGCTGACTCTGAAATTTAATCAGTCGACAAGATTAAAAAAGAAAAATGTAGTCTTGTCTGCAAAGGATTCCTTTGCACACAACTTAAGCTATGTTATTAGACACATAATTGAAACTATATAATATGTAGTCTCAGAATTCAGTGCAGTAAAATACTACTTAATCAAAGACTGCAACTAGTCAGCTTCCCACCTGGAAGCCCAAACATGTTGAATCCTATACTGTATGTAACTTGAGTCTAAACTACAACTGGATTTCCAAAAAGGACAATCCATATCCACTACCTACAAAGGGAATTTTATGTATTTTCTTTCATTTATGTTAACTTCAAGTCTCCTGACAAGATAGGTGAAACTTAGAGAGTTTGACATTATGGTTCTAAAGTCATTATTGTCCATCTAATTTAATCTAGAAATGTGTGGAAAACAGAAAAATAACTGGTTATCCAGGTGTGAATTCTAAACTGATTTGGTACTATGCTCTGAATGTTTGTGTACCCCTAAACTGATCTGGTACTATGGTTTGAATGTTTGTGGAGCATCCGGGTGTCGATTGGGTCAAGGTATTAGTGTTCTCATAAGAAAAGTGCCAAGAGAGCTTTCTCGCCTCTTCTACCATATAAGGACACATAGAAAAGAACTCTCACCAGTCCCTGAATCTGCTGTCAGCTTGACTTTGAACTTTCCAACCTCCAGAATGATAAGCAATAAATTTCTGTTGTTCATAAATTACCCAGAGTAAGGCATCTTGTGAGAGCAGCCCAAATGAGCTAAGGCAGTTGGAAAGTCAGAAGAAATTCTTTATGCAAAAGTTATAAGTAGATGAAATTGGAAAATAATCCATAGACAGCTAGCCAGTACTGCAGCTAACCGAAACATAACACCTTTGTTTGAAAAGATCTCAGGCTACTCATGAGCCTGTGTTACAGATGAGCAACTATCCTTTTAATAATCACTTTAATTAAAAGAAAATTTATGCCTCAGCTCAATGTAATTTCTATGTTGTTAAGAGCTTTCAGCCTGACCTAAGTACAAAATCACAAGCCATGGCAATGTATGCTCTCTTTCAAAAGCTAAGCACAAAAAAAATCACCTTCTATAGATTCAGGCACACAAAACTTAGTAGATTGTCTTAAGTGATATTGGCTCTCCCAGGGAAGCCTCTTCTCATCTTTGGATCCCTTGCTATGAGACCCCATTTTATTTTTTCTAACACCCACACATAATACTTAGAGCAGATTATGTATTTTATAAATCCTTGCTAAATTAAAATTCAATGAATTGTTCAATTTTATAACAAATTTGCACAGTGACTTCCTTGTCTATATGGACATACTTGTTACACTAAAAAAGTGGTAAGTTTTGTGGATAGATAAAAATAAAGAATATAATACTATTTCAAAGTTGATAGGTCATCTAGTTCAATATATGTGTGTGGTATAGCCATCTTATGTTTTCGTGAAAGTTGAAATGTTCAT
This sequence comes from Callospermophilus lateralis, assembly GCF_048772815.1. Classification (NCBI taxonomy): domain Eukaryota; kingdom Metazoa; phylum Chordata; class Mammalia; order Rodentia; family Sciuridae; genus Callospermophilus; species Callospermophilus lateralis. Next base: position 91,596,713 of record NC_135310.1, on the reverse strand, counting down.
GTTCTACCTTTTCTTTCCTTTCAAAAGCAAAATAAGTTCTTCTTGCCACAGAAAATACAGTGATTCAGTGTTCATGGGAGGAATTCATAATTCAGGCTCTTATTTTCACACTGCCTTTCAACAACACCTACGCCACCCAGAATAATAATGTGCTAAACTGCAGAGCCGCAAAGCATTTCAATAAAAGAAAGAAATTATTTTCATAATTACTGATAAGTTCTTAATTTGTTCTGCTAAATGGTAAATCAACCACAATTGGTGAAAGAAACTATTCTTATGCAAAGAGATTGCAGGTTTATAAAAGGAGGCTTATGTTTGTCTTGAAATACTAGGGAGTGATAATTTAATTTTTAAGAAGACAAAGGGTTAATTAGTGGAAGTTCTTTGAAGCTCTAAAGAGAAGTATCATATTTCTTTCTGATATTTAAAATGCTCAGTAAAGTCACTTACAGATTTCTACTATTATTAAAAGTAGGTAATAGTATTTTCTATGAATAGTGTTAAAAGATGTCAGGAGTACATGAATCAGTTCAAACTCTCATTAAATTTGACAAAAATATTAGCATATTTATTGGGACATACTCTGAACATAGGCATAATCATTAATTTTATAAAGTATATCATTTCAGATTTTTTTGTATATATCAATTAGATGCTTAATAATTATAGATTAAAGGGAATATTTGGTGAATGAGTGAATGGATTGATGAAGGAACACTTACATCAGTCTTTTTTCCTGAACTACTACTGTCTTCCTTTCAGGATATGTAGAAATATCATACACTCTTCTGAGCTTCTGCTATTAGGGATAAGTAAATTAATAATACACCGAAACCTCATTATTCGGCATCACTGGAAAATAAAATATCTGACAAAGAAAATTTCAGTAAAGTGAGTTTCTCTTTCATAACCGCTTACAATCCTTTTAAAAGTCTTTCTAGGATTTACTTGATCTCCTCATATCTGTATTAAGAACATACTCCATTTAAGAGAGGGAGCATGGGAGGAATAGACAAATTCTAGATAGGGCAGAGGGGTTGGAGAGGAAGGAAGGGGGCATAGGGTTATAAATAATGGTGGAATGTGATGAACATTATTATCCAAAGTACATGTATAAAGGCACAAATTGATGTGAATATATTTTGTATACAACCAGAGATATGAAAAATTGTACTCTATATGTGTAATAAGAATTGTAATGCATCCCACTGTCGTATATAAATAAAAAATTTTTTAAAAAGAGCATTGCAAAAAAAAAAAAAGAACATACTCCAGGCTGACTCTTATGTTTTTGCCTTAGAGTGTTCTCTCTCTCTACCAAGTAGCACATCTTTCAACCTTGGTATTTTGGGGAGTTTAGAAACATTCCAGGCTCCTACCCACTAGATATCATCAAGATACCAGTAGCACTTCCCACCTCATGGTTCTGATAACTAAAACTATCTCCAGATATCACCAAATGTCCCTGCAGTTGGGGCTGGGCAAGTTCATCCCTGGTTGAGAACTATTGGTAGAGGAGAACTATTGAAAATTGTAGACTTCTGCCCCAAAATTAGATCTACTCTGAAGAGTATGTAAATACTATGTGTTTTTTTGTTTTGTTTTATTTTTGCAACTTAAATTTCCAAATGGTTCTAACATATATTAAGTTTCAGAATTATTATTTAAAATAGCCCTTTTAGCCTTTTATTTTTAAACTTCTCTTACCTAGGTGCAAAAATCAAATAGCCAAAGAGAGTATGTAAACTTAACATTACACATCTTTCTAAGCCCTTACTGTCCTATGGGTTATTCAATACCTTTTGTCCAAGGAAGTGCTTGGGCCTCAGTACTTCTGTGCCTTCAGCTCTTGCTGGGCCTCTTGGGAAACCTGGCCATGCTGCAATATGACTGTAATGATGTCCTGTACATAGCAAAGTAAGGAGTGAGGTCACTGGACAGACCATCCTTTCACTGGAAGTACACTATGGCCTTGCTTTCCAAGGCAAGTCATGAGTATTTCCAAATTAATGAGATAAATAGGAACCATAGTGGATGGGTACCTAATGGCCATTCATTCACACACTCAGTGATATAGTCACTTACTATTCCATGCATTCTTGCATTCATTTTATTCAAGAACTCTTCACTGGGAATCTACAGTGTATTTGGCATTGCTGAGTAGTAAGGAAACAGATAGTGGATGAGGTACAGAGCTTGTAATCTATGCGTAAATGTTAAAAATGTGGTCATAAAGTCAAGTAAAAACCATGCTTTCCATTAGCAAGAGGCTATAACTGACCTAACCAGTTATGCAAGGTTAATTAGAAACTTACCTATTCAGCAAAGAAAATAATTCCCTGATTGTCTAGAAAAGATAATTTAGCATCTAATGTTTGCCCTGGTCACAGCTAATGCCATAGGGGGAAATTAATTTAACAGTGCTATAAACATATTTCCTGTATTTTTACTATTGGGGAGAAGAATTTTTCTGAAATTTAATTAAATTAATATAACAGTTTAATTTTAGGCATAAAAGGCTATTAAAATATAACTCTTCGTATCTTCTATTAATTTTAAATAAAAATCATTATGGTGAAAATTGAGTATTTTGGACAAAATGTAAAATTATGGAGTTGGAAAATAATTGAATGAGCCATTTGTTTAAGCTCTTGTCTGGAGCCTCTTTCCCTATAAGCCCCATTTCCTGGGCCCTAAATTATTTTTTCTTTAGCTTTATCAGTTAATTGGCAGTTACTGCCTCCCTCTCTTGTTTTTTCAGTCTTTCACTCCCACAGGCATTGTCCCTTTTACTAACAAAACCCTTTAAGAATCTCTTAATAAAAAACTAACAAATCCTTTTAACCTATTTAAATTTGGTTGCCATTTTCACAGACTTGAGTCTCTGTCCTACCTATCTCTACCCCTCTTCAAGGTCAATGGTTTATCTTAAGAGGCATGAGAAACTCCTAGTGCCTTTATGTCACTTCTATTTTCTACCCTCGAGGGATAGAGTACACTGACCCCCATAGCCTATATGTTTGTTGAATGGTTTAGTTGAAGTAACATTGCTAACTAACTTTTCATGAGTTTACTTTTTTCACCAACTAGATTGGATAGAAAGCCTCCATTTAATTTATCTCCACATCCACCTTTTATCCCACTACAAAACTTTGCCTACCTTTGCACATAGTAGGTGGTCCAAAAAGATCCTGGAGATGCTATTTGTTGATGATGTTTGTAACATGCATGAAAATTGTTTTTTGTGCAAGTCACTGCACAGGACACCGAGAACACACAAGTAAACACTAATCATTCCTCTAAGAAATTATCATTAATAATGAAAATGGAAGAGTGAAGATATGGTTACATTTGATAAGCTGCAGTCATCAATACAGACGTTTTGTCTCTTCTGGAAGGAAATTTGTTGCATGTAGACAGGAGAGCTATCAGACTTGCAGGTGCAAGGAAGATTGCTCAGAAGAGACTATGCCTGAATTGATTCCTGAAGGTGCTATTAGCCTATTAAACGTTGGGGTGGACAGAGGGAGGAAGTTTTCAAAACAGAACGAGGAAGCAGTATGCGTAATGGTACAGAGGGTGATGTTAGAGTATCTAGCTTGTTGAGAATACATGGAATCTTGGTTCAGTGGGTGGAGGTGGTAGGCAGATCTAAGATGGGCAGCTCTAAGACTACAGACAGAAATATGCTTCAGAGTGCTACAAGAATTCAGGCTGGACAAACAGTAGAGGGATTGGACTATGGAGGTGTGATGTAGAGGTGTGAACAGGCTAGAAAGTGTCTTTGACCTAAAGCCAACAGAACATGGTGACCTATAATATATGAGAAACAAAGAGAAAGAAAAATTGAGGCTGTCTCTCAGAGTGGTCCAGAGAGTCTATGCAACACTTCATCAATATAGATTCTATTCTCTTCTGGAAGGAATTTACTTAATGTCTTTTTATTAGACATCAAAATTGATGACTCTCATGCTGTTATCTGTGATTATTTAAATGGTTAAAGATGCCGTTTCTTCTTTCTGAAACAATTCATTTATTAGTTGCTACTGTGTTTATTTGCAAATGTGCTAGTAGTGATATTTTTTAGGTCAAATTACTTTCTGACTTGGCACAGTGTACTAACCTACAAACGCTAATTAATATTTAGCATTTAGATACACATATCCAAATTAAATTGGCATTCAAAAGATGAAAGATTAGATTATTCAACTGAAGAAGAAAACTATCATTCTGTATTAATAATTGTATGTATTAGAACCTTGCTTCCATTACTTTCTTGAATGCATTTTTCTCATGATTAGCACTCTGTATGCAACATAGGATTAAATATTTTAAAAAAAACTTTACAACTTTTATAAAATTTAAAAATCCAAAGCTCTAGTCATTTGATGTAGGCTAAACAACATATTTGGATGCCTTTGTTTGTGAAAAAAAGTGCCAATGCCCAGATCAATCATCTATAAAGCTAAATATTTATTTAGAGCATTTTGAAGTACATGTGTCAATACAATTTCAAAAGGGCTTAAAAAAATACAAATCACAGGTTAGTATGACTTAAACTTCACGAAGAGAACAAAAGCTATGTTCCTATTTGAAGGCATCAGTGTGGTCTTTCTGTTTTAGGACTTTGTTTAGCACAGAAAAACATAGCTTTTCCTTGGGTGTACTTTTCTTTATTCTAATTATCTCAAATCAGAATTAATGAACCCACAGTCTTATAATTTCCTTAGGCTGCTTTTCACCATAGTGCCTACTATGTCTACAAGTTGTACTACTGAAGAGGAAACTGGACTGAATGACAAGAATACAGATTATTTTTGAAAATTCTACTTGGTTTAAATAGTAGTCAGAATGGGAAAGTTTTAGCATGGGAGGCTTTTAACATAGAAGGGTTCTGAAGTGGATTTTGTGAGGATAGAATCTTGTGCATCCTCATAGTTGGAGGTGGAGGAGATGAACTGGGACACACAGCTGACAGGTGTACATTGAGGAGAGGGAAATAAATTTGTACGAAGATACACTCAACATATTAAGTTAGTGAAAATAATTATAATTAGCCTGGTAAGGCATGGAATATCAGTCAGTGAATAATATTAAATTCTAAGGAGATTGGGTTTAGAAATAATAATATTATAGTCTAAGGAGATTGGGTTTAGAAATAAGATTTACCAGTTTACCTAGATGTTTTGATAGTTTTGTCTGTCTGAAAGAAAGTTTAGTGCTTTTGTTTACTTTTTCTTTTTAGTTCATGAGTTCCTTCCAGAGTAATCATGAAGTGGTTTTTGAAAAAAGGCAAGCAGAGATGCCTATTAAAATTCACTGCTTCTATGTCATGGTATAGTAGAGTGTGCACACATGTGCACATGCAGGAACTCTCACACACCTTGCTTGTTTGTAATTGCTATACTGCCTTGTATTTTCTTCCTGTATATCCTAGTTTTATCATGCTAATTTTGACAATTTCTTTGTTAATATCATATAGGTACAGAGCAGATATAAATAGTAAACAAAATTTAATGTGAAAGAACCAGTATATCTTTAAAGACATTTGAAAATCACCATTTGTATGCACAGTTCCATCTCAGATTGTTTTTATGCTTAACATTAACTGTTTTTTGTTTTGTTGTTTTTGTTTTTATTTTGCAGTACTAGGGATTGAGCCCACGGGCACTCCACCACTTAGCAACATCTCCCAGTCCTTTATTTATTTATGTATGTATTTATTTATTTATTCATGGTATTGGGCATTGAGTTTCTCTACCACAGAGACACTCTCCCAACCCTGCTAATTTTGAGAAAGTATCTCATTAAGTTGCTGAGGCTGGTGTCGAACTTGCAATTCTCTTGTTCATTCTCCCAACTAGCTTGGGTTACAGGTGTGCTCTGCCTGGCATGCTCCACTATTCAATTTCTTTTTTTAGTGGAAATTTTCATTTCTTTCTGAAACTTTTCAAATACTTTAGTTAGAGTGCTTCTAATATGAAAGTCTAGAAGTCCCTTTAGGTCATAAATGAATATTTTTTTATATTTCTTTTTTAAAATTTTGTATTTGTTCTTTTTAGTTATACATGATAGTGGAATGAATTTTGATATATCATGCATACACGGAGTATAACTTCCCATTTTTGTGGTTGTACATGATGTGGAGTTACATTGGTCATGTTTTCATAAATTAATATAGGAAAGTTATGTCTGATTCATTACTGTATTTCCTTTCCTATCTCTCCTCCCTTTCCCCCTCTCCCCCTGCCCCACATCTATCGTGAGTTAGCATCCATATATCAGAGAGAATATTTGGCCTTTGTTTTTGGGGGGATTGATTTATTTCACTTAGCATGATAGTCTCCATTTCCATCCATTTACCAGCAAATGCCATAATTTCATTCTTCTCTATGGTTGAGTAATATTCCATTGTGTATATATACCACGTTTTCTTTATCCATTCATCTGTTGAAGGGCACCTAGGTTGGTTCTATAGCTTAGCTATTGTGAATTGAGTTGCTATAAATATTGGTCACATCACTATAGTATACTGATTTTAAGTCCTTTGGATATATGCCAAGGAGTGGTATAACTGGGTCAAATGGTGGTTCTATTTAAAGTTTTCTGAGAAATCACCATGCTGCTTTCCAGAGTGGTTGCACCAGCAATGTAGAAGTGTACCTTTTCTCCCCATCCTCACCAGCATTTATTATTACTTATATTCTTGATAATTGTCATTCTGACTGGAGTGAGATGAAGTCTCAGTGTAGTTTTACTTTGTATTTCTCTGATTACTAGTGATGTTGAACACTTTTTTATATATTTGTTGCCTTCTGTGAATGTCTGCTCAGGTCCTTTGCCCATTTATTGATTAACTTGGGTTTTTTTGTTGTTGTTGTTTGGTTGTTTTTTTGTTTTGTTTTGTTTTGTTTTGTGTGTGTATGTGTGTGTGTATATGTTAAGTTTTTTGAGTTCTTTGTATATCCTGGAGATTAATGCTCTATCTGAAGTGCAGGTGGCAAAGATTTTCTCCCATTCTGTAGGCTCTTATTTCATGTTCTTGATTGTTACCTTCACTGTGAAGAAGCTTTGAAGTTTGACACCATCCCATTTATTGATTCTTGATTTTACTTCTACAAGACACATAGGTGAATATTTTAACTTTTCTAATTTTTCACTATAAACTATTGTTGTCAACAGCTTAAAATTTAATTTACTATTACTATATGGTGTTGCCTAATATCAGCATTTAAATTCAACACAAGTCTCCAAGCTATGTGAGTTTGCTTTAACTAAAGACAGCTAGCTGTATTAAAAGATTTCTTCCATTCCCTTGCTTATTCTTATTAAGTGCATTATCAATTATATGCACCCATTATGTACATCCAGATTTTTCCTGAGAGTTAAGAAAAACATTTTCAATTATATTAACTATTCGATGCCACTAAAATATTTGTTAAAGAAAAAAAAATCCTACTGTTCACTCTCTTTCTCCCAGCTGTGAAAAGTTAGCCCTTAGCTTGTTAATTTAAAAGCAGATATAGTCCTGAGCTCAAGTCACTATAATTTTGCTTATAGTATGTGATTGATGATTATTCTTTTTTTATTGAAATCTTTGCCTCTGGTTGTTTCTATTCATATGACCCTGCTTTCATAGCTGCTGGTCAATTTTAAAATTCACTGATACACTCCGTCCAGATACATTAAGCTGCAGCTTCATGGTAGATGTTGGCAATACCTTTCTGACCTCTGTTAAGTGCCTCATTTAATCTTAGGGAATGGTTCACCCAGAGGTTTTGTTCTCCTGTGTTTTCTCCACACTACACACTGCATTTCAAGTGAAATGTGAAGTGAATCTCAAAGTCTCTCAGGAATCCAAATGGAATTTGCATTGAGTCTTTGAAAGAAAGTGAAATCACATTTTCTCTGTGAGTTAGCTATTTGAATTCTTGGCTTATATAAATATTAGAAGCTAACCCTTGTGTCCTCTAACATTAAAGTTAAAAGAGGAGACTAAGAAATCAAATTCATGTTAAAAGCTATAGCTGGTAATGAGAGCTAAAGATTACATTCTGTTTCGTTTTATCTTTGTGACTCTTCAATAATGTTTAAGGATAAGTCCATGTTGATGTCACTTACCACTTCACAAGATTAGAATATCTGTGATTCAGATTAAGCTCTGCACAATGACCAACTTAATAAGAATAAGATAAATGTATCTCTGGATTTAAACATTTCAAGTGAATAGCAATATTACTAGATGAACAGCTTTAAGCCAAATGATTTTACTAGAAGCAAGTGTTTTTTTGTTTTGTTTTGTTTTTTTCTTAAGTAACTGCTAGATCATGAGTGAAATTCTTAACCTTTGACTTGAAGTACATTGCATTTTTGGTGATCTTTAAGGGTTATAACATTTCAGGTTGTGTTAGATGAGAAGCATTTCCTGCATATAAATGGAATACATGAAAGCAATCATGTCTGAATGCTTGAGAAAAATTACCTCCATAGATTCCACTCTACTATGCAGTGACAAAAATAATTCTACATTCCAAAGTCATCTGCAATTTCAGCATCACCATATATTGTTCTTTTTTTAATTTTTATTGTTGGTTGTTCAAAACATTACATAGTTCTTGATATATCATATTTCACACTTTGATTCAAGTGGGATATGAACTCCCATTTTTACCCCGTATACAGATTGCAGAATCACATCAGTTACACTTCCATTGATTTACATATTGCCATACTAGTGTCTGTTGTATTCTGCTGCCTTCCCTATCCTCTACTATGCCCCCTCCCCCCTCCCCTCCCCTCTTCTCTCTCTACCCTCTCTACTGTAATTCATTTCTCCCCCTTATATTTTTTTCCCTTTCCCCTCACTTCCTCTTGTATGTAATTTTGTATACCCCTGAGGGTCTCCTTCCATTTCCATGCAATTTCCCTTCTCTCTCCCTTTCCCTCCCACCTCTCATCCCTGTTTAATGTTAATCTTCTTCTCATGCTTTTCGTTTCTACTCTGTTCTTAGTTACTCTCCTTATATCAAAGAAGACATTTGGCATTTGTTTTTAAGGGATTGGCTAGCTTCACTTAGCATAATCTGCTCTAATGCCATCCATTTCCCTGCAAATTCTATGATTTTGTCATTTTTTAATGCAGAGTAATACTCCATTGTGTATAAATGCCACATTTTTTTTTTATCCATTCGTCTATTGAAAGGCATCTAGGTTGGTTCCACAGTCTTGCTATTGTGAATTGTGCTGCTATGAACATTGATGTAGCAGTGTCCCTGTAGTATGCTCTTTTTAGGTCTGTAGGGAATAGACCGAGAAGGGGAATAGCTGGGTCAAATGGTGGTTCCATTCCCAGCTTTCCAAGAAATCTCCGTACTGCTTTCCAAATTGGCCACACCAATTTGCAGTCCCACCAGCAATGTACAAGTGAACCCTTTTCCCCACATCCTCGCCAGCACTTGTTGTTTGACTTCCTAATGGCTGCCAATCTTACTGGAGTGAGATGGTATCTTATGGTGGTTTTGATTTGCATTTCTCTGACTGCTAGAGATGGTGAGCATTTTTTCATGTACTTGTTGATTGATTGTATGTCCTCCTCTGAGAAATGTCTGTTCAGGTCCTTGGCCCATTTGTTGATTGGGTTATTTGTTATCTTATTGTCTAATTTTCCATATATTGTTCTTAAGGCTACATTTTGGAGCTACTGAGATACACACACACACACACACACACACACGTGCACGCTATAGATGTTGGAAATTTTGGACATATTAAGTACTTTGGAAGTGTTTTCTAGAATTATTTAATACACAAACACATTCACCATAGTTAAAAAATTATAATCTTCTCTCCAAAAAAGCCAAGGAAATACATATATATCTTTAAACATTTATGAGTTATTTTAATTTAAACTGTTATAATAATCCATATGAAAAGAAAAATAAAAGCATAATTATGCTAGAATTAAACCAGATATTTTGTGGTTTCATTTACATAGCTGACTTTAGTTAATTTTAGTAAAAATAGGTTGTTTTCTTTAATTACCCAGTGAATGATTTCTGATTGGAATGTGAAACTTCAGTTTTATCAGTTACTTTTCATTCTGTGTTTCACTCAGCAATACCACACACACACACACAAATTAGAAATTAGTAATGAAGCTCCTCTGAAATTTACTGCTTTGAGCACCAGATCATTATGAAAATAAGCACGTGGCTCACTTATTCTTAATTTAGGACTCTATGAAGACAGCAGAAGAAATTTTTTGAGAATGAATGAAACCACATTATGACATACAATTTGATGCTTTTTATATATTCATTTTGGATGTCAATGACTCCCAGCAAATGACTATCAAATTCTTATTTTATTCAAAATAAGAAAATCCAAAATAATACTAGTTATTACTGTCAAGTCATTAAAGTAACAACTTAAATATTCAAATGAAAAAATTATAAATTATATTTAGCTATAATAAAAGGTCATAACATTCATTTTACTTTTCTTATTTTATTCCATTTCAATGAAAATTTCCTCAGTGCCAATTTTCTCTCTGAGAACTAATATTTGAGAATCTCTTAGTTAAATAGCCACATCTATAAAAATATCATGTGTGCAGTTTTCCTATCAACATGAAGGGTTTTCCCAATAGTTCACAACTGTGGTACTTTTATTGTCTAAGGGACATCTGCAATGTCTGAAGGCAGTTTTTCTTGTCATGCTTGGGTGGAGGAGCCACTGGCCTCTAGTGGACAGAAGACAGTGATGCAGCTCCACAACCTACCATGCACAGCACAGTTCCCACCACAAAAATGTCAGTTGTGACAAAAAAAAAAAAAAAAAAAACCTGGTAAGACCAGATAGTGAAATTGTCCAAGAGAGTAGCAGTTTATCTCACTAAGCCTAAATTTGTTTCTCTGTGTTCAAGTTCTATAAAACTTATCTACATCTGGTGTGGTTTTCTCATATGTATGGTAATTACGTGTTTCAGACACCCCTACTATGTAACAGTTAGCAAAAAAATCTTCTTTTGCTTATTCACTAGTGCAAAGTGCTTTTAACTACAATTTCTATGCATGGTATCAGAGGGAGGTTCCCCCCCCCCCTTCAAACTGTTCTATAAAACAGTGAATTCCTTACTCCTAATTATACTGTACTTGCTACTACTATTTATTGATTCTCCCCAAACATAAGCATTCTGAACACATTCGTGTTTAATAATTGGGATTCTGAGGTTTAAAGAATTTTCTTTATTCTCAGGGACAGAAATGTGTTCTTCACCAACCCTGTGTAATGTCACATAAGGTTGAGGTAGTCTAAGGACTGATCTCCTTAACCATTCCTTACCCAGTATCATGCAAGCCAGGTAAATGTCATCACTCACAGAGATTTACATGTGGAATATGACTTTTTCAATCCTTTGTTTCTCTCTTTGAATACTTGTCATTCTTGCCTAAATATCCATGTACAAAAAGGTAAGAAAAAGTGGAATAATTCCAAGTGTTGAAAATAGTTTTAAAGTCTATTTTGTAATTGATGTTATTAGATTTAGGTACAGTAGTCAGTGGCACTTAACAAATTAAGTAGCAATATTTCCTATGGAAAACTCTCCTACTGTCCTCTCTCTAGATATTGTATTAATTTTTTAGGGGTTCTCATTTGCAAAGGAATTTATGTGAATGTGTTTCCATTACAGTGACAAATTCCCTGTAAATAATAATATATACATCTATATGTTTAAATATATGTCATATGTTAACTTACAACTTTTTCTGTTAATCTTCCTTTCTTTTTAGTTGTGGTTGTTTTTTTTGTTTGTTTGTTTGTTTGTTTCTGTACATCTGTGAAACACACATATTATTCATTATTTACCTGGAGGGTTGTAACTGGATACAGAATAACTAAAAAATAAAAAACTGGAAAGCATTTGTTCCTATCCATAAAAATAATCTCAAAAGGTTATTTATACTCTGAGGCACGAATAACCTCCAACAAATATAAAATATTTTATGTTTCTGTTTATTCTGTTGTATAATTGAGAAGTACATTCAATTTAGTATGGCGTATATCAGTTTCTTTATACTCAGAATGGTAACCAAAGAGACAACAATGTTCACAGCTATGAATTTCAGCCTCCAGCATGAAAGATGAAAAATGTACACTCCACAGACTCAGGTTGTTTTTCCCTGTCTTTTTTCATCTAAGAAAAAGTTGCTTTTGGCTTGGGGGAGGGGCCCGTGGTAGTGAGAGAGCAAGTGAGAAGGAGTGAAGCAAAAACTAACTTCTCCCATTTTGTACCTAGTAACTGGGGAGTTTCTACTCCAGTGAAAAGCTGACTTTTTTCCTGATGAAGTACCTTTTAGACATATGCATCAATGGGAACATAAACAGTCACACATTGACTTCTTATTTCAAAGACAGTAAATCCTGATAATATTCCAATTGCTAGAATTTTTTCAAAACATACCTTAAAGTTTTGTATACTAATTCCAGAAAAATAATTACTCTTAAAGTTTTTCCTAAAGGCTTTTAAATTGAATGTTCTTCTTAGAAAAAAAAAAAAAAAAGATTAGATTTGGTGGCAAAGAAGGAAGAGAGGAAGGGAGGAAGAAGAGGCCTAACAAGCATCCTCAGGTACTCAGAGATCATTGATATGCTCCTGTAATCCTGCAAGCCAGAGAGAAAGCATTTTTTAAATATTAAAGTGGATTCCATTTCCTTCCTACATTGTTTCCCAGATTAGGGGATACTTAATCTGATGACGTTGTAGTAGTTTCTTTGAATCTGACAACTTCTTTCCCCTTAGCCCAAGTAATCTAAAATGCTTCCACAATAAAAATCTGCTTATGTAAGTCAAGTATCAGGGTGAGTAAGGGGTACTGTATTTTTATGTGGGTTTAGATTACTGGTCTTTAAAGCAGTATAGTAAAGTAAAATGAATTTTTTTTCTAAAAATTTTCTTAAAACAATTGTATATCTTTGTTTTTATTTGTAAGGTTATATTGAAAATTGGAATACCCATAGGGCTACAAATGAAAATATTAGAAACATCATCAGTTTGTACTACAGAACAGTGGACAAGAAGAAAATAGAACAGTTTGAGTTAAACTGGCAGAGAACTGATAAACCCTGAATCAGTTAGTTTTTGTTGGAATTTTTATTTGCTGATTATCTTTCTTATAAAATTTGAACTTCTCTTTGCTTTTTATCATTCTATACAAGGAACATTTATATGATACTTTCTATGTGCAGAGAACTGTTCTAAAGGATTCTATATAATAGGAAATGAAGCACAGAGATGTAAAATGTGCCTAGACTCATTAAATGAGAATGGGATGGAATTTGAACCCAGCAGTCCATTCCACCATGAATGCTATATTTCCTCCTAATATGTTAAGAATCTCCATTGTAAAAACATTTGAATACAAAATTTTCATAGTTTGTGGTAAAGCTTCATATTGAAATTATTTTCATTTGCAATAATAAACTTAGAAAACTGATCCCAAGCATCCAGAGACACTTTTTCTGAAATTCTTATAAACAGGATTAAATGAGTTAGTATGGTGAGTACCCTAGAATAAGACTGCAAAAATGTGTGTATTTTTGGACACTTTAAATGTTTTTAATGTAATCTAAAACTCCTTTCAAAAAAAAAAAAAAACAGCTTATGTCTGTCTCATGCTCCAGCTTTTAAGAAGCAGCTACTTAAATACATGGTGTTAGGGATCGGAGGTCTCTGGCACTGTGATTGAGGCCACATTCCCTGGCCCTCAGAGCAGAGGAATTCATGTCACAGGAGTATGAGGTGATGTTAAGGCACGGATCAGTGAGCAGCAGAGTTGCAAAGGTAAGACCAGTGGAGCCCAAATGGAAAATAGAGCCTGAGTAATTTTAGACTGATTACTTCGTAGAAGAGAGCCTACCTGGTGCCACATCTGATTTATGGAACAGATTGGACTTGTAATGAGAGTCCAGATATAACTGACCTCTTTCAAAGGAAGTCACAACCTTTTTTGTGATACACTTCATGTGTGGACTCATGAATAAATTATCACTATGCAGCTTTTCATTTTATTCTGAAACTCATTCTTACATTTAGATTTATTCAAATTTCTCCCTAAGAATAGACAGGCTTGGAATCAAAGGTGTAATTTATTTAATTCTTTTACTGCTCCTTCCCCTGCTGCTTTTCTTTTTTTTTTTTTTTTTTTTCTTTTCACTTAAAAAAAAAATGTCCTTGTGTTATATTGTTTACTTGTTCTCATGACAACAGTTGCAAGAGGAAAAGTATGCTTGGAATGAACTCATTTCCATGGTATTCTCAAAATGAAAATGTGAACGTGCTCAGATGTTCTCCTTGAAACAACCATGAAAAATTCTGCTGACCTCAGTAAGGAGGATGACATAACCCTTGCTGTAGCACCTACATATGACATTCAGCTATTCTGAACCACAGAGAAAGTCCAGATGTTTCTGGCATACTGAAATGTGTCTGTTCCATTAAAAAAAAAAAAAAAAAAAAGTGGTTTCTAACTATGCAACTGTTATAGTATTTGCTGAAATAAAATTTAGAGCATGCCAATATATAAAGAGAAAGCACTTTTCATCAGACAGAGTAGAGATATAAAATCTATTTTATATAGCTTTTTATGTAGCTCTACTGAGATGACTACACTCAACAGGTTATTTTTATAGATTTAATTATACATGTCATATCTAAAGTATGCCAACCTTCTGTCCCAATAATCACATTCTCTTAATATATTAGTTAAGAAAGGTTTTATTTGGCAATGAACCTTCAGATATTTATTAATTATGATAATCCATGGCTTTTATCCAACTTCTAAAAATCTTTTATCATATCTTGAAATGATTTAAGGATTTCAAACAGTCTTTCCTATATCTTTGATGCTTTCTCCATCTTGTAATAAATTATGAAATCAATGAATAAGGGCAATTGGATGACTCTCCTTGCATCAGCATCAGAAGAGCTTTCTTAGTCATCTATATGTCCAAGTGAGTGTGTGGAAAAACTTGTGTGTAACTATAAATTAGCATGTATTAAGACAGAAGCAGTTGTAGCTGGGCACAGTGGTGCATACCTGTAATCCCAGCAGCTCAGGAGGCTGAGAGAGGAGGATCTCTAATTCAAAGCCAGCCTCAGCAACAGTGAGGTGCTAAGCAAATCGGTGAGACAATAAAACACTAAATAGGCTGGAGATGTGGCTCAGTCGTCAAATGCCCCTGTGTTCAATCCCCAGTACCTAAAAAAAAAAAAGAACCATTTGTGTTTGAGAGTTATCAGGTAGTGACAACGGGAGAACTTGTTGACCGATTAATAAGCAATTAGGTCCTGTATCTCAAGGCTTTCATAGGTGCTACCATTAATATTTAAATTTTACGTTGATATGAAAGGCACTGCATGTTATTAAGTTGGGATTCTTGTATCCTAGATTTCCTCAAACTTCACATTTTAATTTGTTAAAAGTCTAGGACAGAACTTAAATTCTTCTTGTTATTAAATGTCACTTTGGAATTTTTATTAGATTTTTTTGCAGTCTTCTGATAAAAATGTATAAACATCATGAAATGATTGTGTGAAGAATATTCTGCTGTTTTCTTTATAATAAAGGAGACAGAAAATCCTAGCCACCTATTTTGTGGGGAACCAAAGAAGAACACTGAAAGCAATATTTGTTTCAGTAAAAACT
The DNA here is from genome assembly GCF_048772815.1 of Callospermophilus lateralis. Classification (NCBI taxonomy): domain Eukaryota; kingdom Metazoa; phylum Chordata; class Mammalia; order Rodentia; family Sciuridae; genus Callospermophilus; species Callospermophilus lateralis. The sequence continues at coordinate 91,581,006 of NC_135310.1, read as the reverse complement.
TCCCTGGTTGTCTAATAGTTCAATAATACATTTTTTATCTTCCTGGTTTTGAGTAATACTTTCCTGTACATTTTTAGAAATAATTTATGTTTAAACAATTTACTGTCATTTATCTCAAAGAAATTTAAGCAAACATGTATTTTGTTTTACAGTTTCGTTTTCTATCCATTTCATTCCAAAAATATTTTTCTTGTTAGGGGAAAGACATCAAATAGCATAAGCAACATATGATTTTTTAAAAATAACATTTGGAAGGTGAACATACTTTAACATTATAGTTTGTATCAAATGACCAAAGAATTGACCTTCAAATAAGTGAAGTAGAAGGTTAGTCAAAACCAATAATAGCAATAAATCATATGGGAACTTCTAGTGGACATAAAGCTTTTAGTCTATAATTCTGGGTTGGAAGTCATGTCATTTATTTTTCTCAAAATAAATTTTAATACTAAAACTGACCCTATAATAGAAGTATTGTCTTTTTCTTCCTTTTATGGCTGAGAAAACTTAGGGCCAGATAGGTTGAGTAGCATGCCCAAAGCTATGTCAGCTAACAAGTGGCAGAACTCAGATTTGAACAAAGTCGAGCACCAGAGAGATCTGGTTACTTGTTGAATGGAAAGAAACAAATACTAGAAGAACAATAAACTTAGAAGAAAAGAGTCATTTTTTTTACTTTATTTTGCATTTGTTGCTGGGTTTGACCACAGCATTCCTGTCCAGCTGTACATTTTCAGGCATATACTTGTAGAGAGTTATAAATTGGATTTAACTAAATGTGGTGTGAGTAACCTCACTTAGGTTGAAGCTGTCCTTCTGTCACCTACCACTTTATTGGGCCCTATTTTTGTCCCTACTAGTACTGGAAACATGAGAAAATACATTTGTGTGTCCTTCTTCCTTCCAATAGAAAGTAAATCACCTTTTGAAGAGTGTCTAAGTAAGTAAAAGCTTTTGCTCCTCCGCCAACTCATTTCAATTACCATCACTGGTCAGAGCTATTTGTTTGCCAGGAGAATTCAATGGATTCAGCAGTTTTCTGGAGGTTTTAATCGCCTTCTGTATCGTAAAGGTAGAAAAGGCACTTTTCTCAAGGGACTTCTGTTGTGAAGGACTGTGCTGCTGGGAAAACGTTCATCATGAATTATTTGTTCACACTTGCAGTCTGGCAATACAGAAATGACCATGTGCTATTGGCCGTGTAGAAGACAGACATAATGTCTAAATAGCTAAAAGCAAACCACATCAAGATTCAATTATGCTTCCCTAATTATGTCCTACACTAGGGGAGCAGCATAGCATGACTCTGGTCCCTGTACATAATCATATCCTAAAAAGTAAAAATGGGGGCTGCGCTTATAGCTTAGTGGTGTAGTGCTAGCATGTATGAGGTACTGGGTTCGATTCTCAGCACCACATAAAAAATAAATAAAATAACGATATTGTGTCCATACACAGCTAAAAATATTTTTTAAATAAATAAATAAAAATGGAAGAAATTTTGGTTGATTCACATTGCTAACTTGAATATCAATCCGGCCAAATTCTTAAGTCTCTGAAAATGTGTACTTCATTGAGCATTTCCATGCCATGGTACATATAAATCTATTAAATAATTATCTTCCCTAAAGAACATCTAAATAAACCTGTGGTATTCTTTTTAGCTAGCAAAACAATACACCTTGACTAATTTTTGTTAAGTTTCTGTAAGAAAATTATATGGTATGTTTAAATGTATTTTCTTATTAGCCCTTTTTAATGGGAAAAAAACATGAATATATTTCTTTTTAGGTATATGAACAAGGAATTTGAAAATGCAGTCTTCCTAAAACTGAAGCTTCTTTTCTTAGCTCACTGAATTATTATAAAAAGGATCACTTTCACATGCATGTCATTTTAATGCAACATGTTAAATATACATTAGAAAACAAAAAAAGAGTCATTCATTTGATAAATATGCATTGACTACATAATATTTGCAAACCTTATTCAGGGTGTTAAGAATAAGAGGTTTGCTTTTTATATTTTGTCTTTAGTTGTGGCTTTCTCATGGTGAGAAATGAAGTCAGAGTGCAGATTACTAGCAGTCACAAAATACACGGCTAGTTATTTATATATTTTTTAAATATCACTAAGCTAAAATATGGCAGCAAAAGAAGATAGGACTGTCTGAATTGGCTGAATGATGGAGTAAGTCAGCAGCAAGAATTGGGAATCTTACTTTTGGGTCAGAGATTTTCTTCTTAAAGAGGAACTAATGATGCAAAATTTGCCCAAGAGTCCTTTTCTTTTTTCTTTTTCTTCTTCTTCTTCTTTTTTTTGTTTTGTTTTGTTGGGTTTTTTTTTTGTTTGTTTGTTTGTTTGATACCAGTGGCTTTGAACTCAGGGGCACTGGACCACTGAGCCACATCTCCAGCCCTATTTTGTATTTTATTTAGACACAGGGTCTCTGAGTTGCTTAAAGTCCTCGATAAATTGTTGAGGCTGGCTTTGAACTTGCGACATTCCTGTCTCAGCCTGTCAAACTTCTGGGATTACAGGCGTGCGCCTCTGAACCCCACTGAGACCTTTTCTTAATACCACATTTCTTCTACCCCTTGAGAACGAGTACAGTGAAGTAGCTGAAAATTGGTCTTCTAGAGGTGAGGTGACTCTAACTTTCCATAACCAGTAAATGAAATCTATCCCAGGATATCTGATGACAGAGCCCCAACTCAAATCCCCTTAAACCCTGGAGAGCAGACCAATGCACAATGGGAGGAGAAAGGGGAAAAATAGACAAATACTATTTGATGAGCTTAGTGTAGCATGTCCAGTGTCTGTGTGTGTCTGTCTCTCTCTCTCTTCTTTCTTCTCTTTCAACAACTGCATTGGCATGAAATCATAATTAACAAAACATTATTGCATCTCTATAATGTGAGTAGGTGGAACTGGTCTTACAATTAAAACATAAGATACTTGAAGCCTTTTATATTTTTTAAGTCATGTTATTAAAACCAAGATATGAATCTGAGAAGATTTAAAAAAAAGTTTTAGAGGGAGTAATGTTTGGACAAGTAAGTCCAATTCCATGTGCAAACAATATTATGAGAGATTTTTATGGTTTGGGGGTATCATTGTCATTGTTATTTTTAACTAATGGCTAGGATACTTTAAAAATGGAAATGGTGCCTTGATACTGTTATTGTTGCCTTCTTTTTAATCAGATGAAATATTGCTATATTTTGAGACTTTGTGGTATTGACTTTGGAATAGTGCCTGTGTTTAATATAATGAGATAAAAACATTCCATGTACTGAATTTAAAATGAAATAGGACCATATTTGAATATAATGCCCTTAACAATATGAGAAATTTATGATTACCTAATCACTTTTTTGTTGAAAAAGGAAAAATATCATAAGTTAGTAAAGCAATGGCTATTACTCTAACAATTTACTATAAGAAAGTTTAAAATTTTCGGTGTAGAGGTAATATCTCATTTTTAGCTGTAGAATTTATTTTAGTAAAGAGCAAGTAATTAACTCCTTAACATTTCTCTTGCATTATGTTTCGCTTTTTGCTCTTTGTTATGAAAGTAATAGAAAATAAGAATTTGCTTTAAAAATTAACAATATAAAGCACTCTGTTTTCATCCATTCTGTGCTACTGTAATAGAATACCACAGACTGCATAATTTATAATGAAAAAATCACTTATTTACCTTGTAGTTCTGGAAGCTGGGCAGCCCAGGATTGAGGGAACACATCTGATGAAGGCCTTTTGAATGTCATCTCACAGTGGGAGGCAGAAGGAAATACATGCAAGAGAGGGGAAGAGAGGGCCAGACTCCCTTTTATAACAACTCACCCTTGCAGTAACAAACTCACTCCCATGACAATAACAATTTCCATCCATTCAAGAGGACAATGTCATTATCTAATCACTTTTAAAAGACCCACCTCTCAACACTGTTGCACTGGGGATGAAGTTTTTTGGATTCCTTCTGATTATTTAGTCTTTAATGAAATAACATTGTCGTAAAATAATTTTTGTTTAACCAACAAATATGATGTCTCTCAAAGAAATATTAAAATCAGATCCCATATGATCCACATTAAAATCCTTTAGGTACCTTCCAAATAAATAGGGACTGAAATATATTGTTACAGGGCAGAGGTCTGGTGCAAAACTGAGACTGCTGCAAAGGTTTCCTTTCAAACTCATTCTTGTGATCATGCCACAAAGACTTCAGATATGTCCCTCCAAAAAATAGGCATGAGTTTATCAGAAGGATTAAGAAAAGGAAAAAGGGGACACTCTCCAAGAGAAGAATGATATGTTCCTCTTGCACTCCAGTTTTATTGGGAGTCCCAGGGAAGTTTCCAGAGAGTCTGGCACAGGTCTACCTTTTGTCTTTTGACTAACAGCATGGGTACTGCACAGAACACTGAAGAAATTTTATGGTGCTCATAGAATTGGAAACCTTGAGGAAATTAAATCCCTTCTTTTTGCCTCAATTTCTTTCCCCCTTAATTGGTTTATTTCCCTTTTAATAGCCCTTAGCAAGCTATCTTTGTGAGGGTCTTATTATTTGGGTTGGGTGATTGGAAGTTATGACATAGTTTCTCTGATAAGGGAGTGTCCAGGATCATGTGGCATGATCTTAAAACAATAGATTTTCTTAAGGGCATGTAATTATGTCTGGAGGAGTTTTTGACATACCAAACTCCATCTTCTAGGTGCATGTCTGTCAGATAAGACTCCCTGTGGTTTTCAGTGTCCTTCATTATCCTTTCCCCACTCACTCATTCATGGATGACAAACTACCTAAAAGAATTAACTATTGTTTTGCTACACAGTATGTATTCAATTCCTTCTGGAAAGAATAGCACAAATCTCCTTAGCAAAACCTCAGACCCCTCTATACAAAGCCATTTGTTGATGCAGATTTGACCCCCCAAAAAACATGGGATGTGGTGACTAGTTTAGCTTCAGGACACCTAATTATTTTGGTGTAGGCATGTGACTTCAGTCTGTTTAATCAAACCATACCTCATGAGTTTCTGAAACAACTAATCTCCCTTTGTAGTGACTGAGAATAACACAGTGTTTATCCCTGTTTGGTGTCTATAACCACCTTGTGATCCTGGAAAGATAGTATTAAGATGAAACTGTTGAGCATGGGAGCCATGTGAAGAAACAGAACTAGAGCATGTCATTCGTGACATTATGAAACATCCGACTAGAGTCATATCTGAACTTACAACTGTCCTTGATTCTTTGGCTGAGTGATATGTTTGTCTAGTTTTTAGCTACTTTGATTCAGTTTTCTGGAACATGAAAACAAAGTAATTGTAATTGATGCAGTGAACTATTTTTGGTGAAATGCTGTTTCACCTCAGACTTCTGAAAAGCAGAAGAAACAGAACAATTAAGCATGCATGAGCCATCAACTTTAAGAACCTTCCTATGATAACTTTGATAATAAAAAATAAAAGACTTGTTCTCCAGTTTGGAGGCATATTTGCTATGTGTTGAGATATGAATCATTTTCAATGGATATGGAATAATTGTTTGTAGTTGCACTAATTTAGAATCCTTTCGTAAGAAGAAACTATTATTTGGAGGGAGGAAAATGGGCTCTGTTATTTTTAGGGACAAACCTAAGATATTGTAGTAAACAGATCTAAGAATGCAGGGGCTCAAACAAAGAAGCACTTTTCTGTTTTCTTCCCATTCTGTGGGTAGTTAAGCAATCCAGAGGCAGTGGGTAACTCTTGTCCCAGAGATCACTTGAGTCCCTCTCCCCTCTGGCAGGCAGGTTTCCTTTGTCTTCCATATCTGGATTCAAGGCTAGTCAGCAGAAAAAAAGAAAAGAAAAATGTAGAGAGTTAACAGTTTCTTCCATACAATAGGATTTGGTAACTGATTTTGTTGGCATTAATATCCTATTGACCAAAACTTAGTCACTTAACTGCAATAATGGCTGAACAAAGTATTCTCTGGATAAAAATCTAGGTTCCTAATATTATAGATATGAGATATTGAGGACAATTGAAGTTTGTGTAACAAGCATATATCTCCATGTTTCCATAATATTAATGCAAGAAAATATTCTTACAGACATACATATCTATATGTCCATATCTATGTGTACACATACACGCACGAGGCCTCCTTTTAGCATCTCCTTATAGAAATTATTTTTCAAGTTCTAAGGTAACATAAAAAATTAATAGAAACTCAAGTTATAAAAAAGAAACAAAATAAAAAATGAACTTATAATTAGTAACTATGATAGAATGTATGAATTGTAGTTCCTACATAATTCCCAGTAAATTCGGAAGGAAAAGGAAATTTTCATTTCAATATATTGTAAATGTTTATACAAAATTATTAAACATATTAAAATATTTCCTAATTTCAGAAATCTATAGTATTTGTTACACCATTTCCTGGCATCAGAATGTGAAAAGGGTAAACTTATGTGATTGAAGCTGTTAATTATTTTGCTTCTGAGAAGGTATTTATTCAATAATTCAAATAATTGAATGAATATTACTTAGGTGTGATTTGAGTAGACCTTGATCATGTCACTCAAGTCAGACTGAGTGGCTGAATTTAGACAGCATAGGAGCTCCCTTTTAAGTGAACATTAAAAGAGATTTGCATTACTAATGTCTTGTGATCTCAGGGTTTTGCTTGGGTATAAGACCTGCAGAGCTTCTGGTGCCCAGAGCAAGGAAAGTCCCAGATAGCAAGATTCTAAGAGGAGAAAATGAACATTCCCATAGCATCTTTATGGTTTTCCTGATGTTTATAGGGCACTACTCCTTTCACACTCTGCCTGTCCCAGGTGCTGCCCTAGGCATTACTCTTTTTTTTTTTTTTTGAATATTCATTTTTTAGTTGTAGTTGGACGCAATACCTTTATTTTATTTATTTTTATGTGGTACTGAGGATCAAACCCAGGGCCTCGCATATGCTAGGCGAGTGCTTACCACTGAACCAGCATTATTCTTTTGATGGACCTTAGGTAAGTGCTACTATTAACATCTTGCAGATAGAAAATATGAGACTTGGGAAGTGATGGGATTATTCAAGATAAGCTAAAGTTTTCCCTTCTTTTCTTTGACTCCAAACTCTTGAAAATTGCATAAGTTTTGATAGAAAGACAGGCAGTAAGTAGAAAGGCAGAAAAAGAAAGACATTTTTTAAGGAATTAGCTTGCAGGATTATGGGGACAAGTAAGGCTGGGGTTTGTGATGCAGGCACCAGGTTGGGAATTCAACTAACAGTAAACGGTGATCTTGAGTCTGTAGGGCAGACCAGCAGACTGGTGACTGGCAGAATTTCTATGTTGCAGTCTTGAGGTAAAATTTCTTCTTCACCAGGAAGCTTCAGGTTTTGCTCTTAAGACCTTTAACTACTTAGGTGAAGCCCAACCACGTTATGGAGGACAATCTACTTAGAGTCAACAGGTTATGTTTTCACATCTACAATACACCTTCACTGCAACATCTAGCCTAATCTAGCTACCAAACAGCTAAACCTAACCTTGTCAAGATGACACCTAGAATGAACCATCACAATGGGCAGGGAAGGTCCCAAGTATAATTAACCTCATACCTACCAGCTTTCACCCCTAAGCCTTCATTTATACAATGACACAGAACCAGAGAGAAATTAGAAGAACTGTATGTAGACTTCTCACAATACAAAAGGGCTATGAACAGATTGGCCTTGAAAGTCATTTTCCAAGACAAGGAGTTTAAAATTGTGCAAAAATAACATTTTCTTTGATGGAACCTGTGGCATTTCTATGAGAGATCAGGAAAAAGAATGAATCTAGGTACTTATGTCCCCTGACTGCAGCAAAAACCAAGGGCGATTTCTCTTCTCAGGTGGTACTAAGAAGATGAAGTTGCTGAAAGATCCATTATTAAATAACCTCTTGCTCTCTTAAGGGTTAACACTGCTAGGGTGAGATGAAGGTGTAGGGTTTTCAGAAGGAAACTTTCATTAACAAATGGATTGTCCTTGGGCAGGTGGTTCATTGCCTGGGGCAAAGCTTTGTGAAAGTACATTACCACAGTGGGCATGATGGGCTTACTAATGTGCCGGCTGATGTGCATGCTTCATTAGTGCTGCCAATGGGGACTCTGCACTGCAAGGCTGGCCTTTGGCTGGTGGGCCTCTGTGAGCCTGCTGCCCAGTGCCCCTTCCTTCCAATGCTGCCATACTGACTTCAGAAGTTCCAGCCCTGGGGACATTTCCTCTTCTATTAATTTTTTTTTTCATATTGTATAAGTAACATATATTCCCTGAATACAAATTGGAAAAAAAGAAAGAGAAAATGTATCTGTAATTCTACTATTGGTGTTGGTGCATACTGTCAAATCCTTTTTTAATTGAGTGCAGATAGAAATGTGAATTTGGTTATGGATTTAGGTAAAATATAATTACAAAAAAAATGGGTTAAGTCTGTATAGAGTCCTTTCACTTTTACTTTTCATTTATTATCGCATCCATGTAGTTCCCCATCAGTAGAAATTCTACAAGTATTTTAAGGGCTGCATAAAAGTTCCATTGTATTGACATTCTCAACAGTAGTTGTAGAAGTAAAGTATCTAACCCAATGATAAAATATAAAATATATTATGTCACTAGAACACATATTCTTGGGATTTTTGTGGCTCTCAGATTACAAGCATGCATTTAAAATTTCTGCCTTTTAATAGGAGGAGTAGAAAAAGATACCCTAGTATACCCTGAATCATCAACCTCTAGTAAGTAATATCAGAGCCATATTAAAGTAAGCCAAATTATTACAGGCAATAGGTAATACTTCAGGAGTAAATATTAGTTTAAAATTTAATTATCTCAACAAGTTCAGAAATATGAGTGATGAATCAAGGACAGCTCATTTTTAAATTTTTCATTATCTTGAGCTTTAAGGCTGCATTTCCAAACTCAAGACAAATTTTCAGTGCCCTCTATTGTCTTGTCTTCTTGCGTCTGCGTATGATGTCTTTTATTGAATTAGATTAAAATTAAGTTTGGAAGCTTATTATGTGGTAGTCTCTAAAGAACACACTTTTTTTTTCATTACTGCCTATTTTATGAATTGCTAATATCCACAGTGTAAGGCTGGATCATTCATTTTTGGAATGACCATCTTGAAACATGTGAAGATAACAGCATTATCTAATTGTAACAACCAAATTTTCCTTCACTGTTTTTCTGACTCTTCTACTGATATATGCATTTTCCAAAGTCATAAAGATAACAGCATACTTTAACATTTTTAGGTCCAAATCTATATGATATAGTAATAACTAGTCTGTACAGATAATCAGGTGCTTCTGGAGTCTTAGTGTGACTGTATTGTCAATCAAATTGCAAAAGCAGCTGGCCCCCAGTTTCACCACCTGAAAAATGAAATGATTGAACAAAATGAGCATTGAAATTCTAGTATTCCTTTTTGGAGGCCAGAAGCAGTTTCTTCTACTCGTGCACTGATGAGTGACTGTCAGTCCTGGGATACTGTAGTGGTCAAAGTCAGAATACCAAGAAACAATCTACTCCAGTCAATTTAATATATGGTATTAAATTGAGAGACCTCAGGAGAGGTCTCTCCAAAGTTTGCACCAATGCTCTGTCTCTGAGGTGGAAAGCATCACAACAGACAAAAGGTGAATTAGACATTAAAGGAGTCAGATGGCAGCCCTAGATGTTCTCAGACTAAGCATTGGAAACCCATAAAGAGTCCATTGCCTTATGAAAATAATCCCTCCATATCTTGGTACACAGATTTATTTTAAATAGAAACATATTACTGTATAAAGTTTTGAAAGTTATTGTTTAATAATTAACAACCAAATTTATATTTGTCCTATTGATAATAAAGTTGCTTTCTGTAACAGTATTTTAATTTTTTCCCTTGAAATCAAGAATATATGATAAATATGCCCTAAAAGAATATAGTATGAGTTAAGCTGTAATTCTGTTCATATTTTATTACACTCAAAAATACAAATACTGGTGTTTCACATTACAACTTGTCAAAGCTGATATTTATTATTCATACTATTTTGAGTCCACATGCCGCCACATAAATACCCATCTGCCAGTTAATACCTATCATAGAAAATTTCTGATTTGCATAAAAGTCAGAAATTATTGATACTTGTATGTCATGTGTCTAGCTGAACTAAAAAGTTATTTCACAGAGAGTATTGGTGAGTGACTGATTCTAAGAGTAGGTTATTACCATAGAACTTATCCACATGTGATGAAATGTTAGATGAATGTAAAAAATCATTCATTCAGTAAATGTGTATATGCCTACTATATGCTAGAGGAATAGTAAGGGTCTGAAATACTTCAGTGAGCAAAATAGACAATAATTTCTGTTCTATCCTAGTCTGGATAGACAGACAATTAATTTAAAACATAACAAATAAGGAAATTATATTACTGAAGGTAATAAGAGCTTTAAAAAATAAAAATTAAGTGATATGGTGGTAATTCTATAGTATGATCAGTACAATACTCACTGATAAGGGAGATTTGAGCAAAGATTTGAAGGAAATGGTGATCACCTGGGGGAAGAGAAATGCAGGCAGAAGGAACAGCTGTAGTAAAAAGCATTGAGTTACAGAGTCCCAGGCTTACACAGGTAAGAGCAATGGGCTTCTATGGTTGGAGTGCAGTGAGCAAGGAGAAGACTTAAGAGAAAGTGAGCTTGGAGAACTCAAGAGGCCACATCACATGGGCTTATTGGCTATGTAAAGGCTTTTAAAAGATCTGAGACATAGCCAACTTTTTCTTCTATCAGACGCCATGTCTCTGATTTGATATCAAGTTCCTTGATCCACTTTGAGTTAACTTTTGTGCATGGCGAGAGAAAGGGATTCAGTTTCATTTTGTTGCATATGGATTTCCAGTTTTCCCAACACCATTTGTTGAAGATGCTATCCTTCTTCCATTTCATGCTTTTAGCCCCTTTATCAAATATAAGATAGTTGTAGTTTTGTGGATTGGTTTCTGTGTCCTCTATTCTGTACCATTGGTCCACCTGCCTGTTTTGGTACCAGTACCATGCTGTTTTTGTTACTATTGCTCTGTAGTATAGTTTGAAGTCTGGTATAGCTATACCGCCTGATTCACATTTCCTGCTTAGAATTGTTTTTGCTATTCTGGGTCTTTTATTTTTCCATATGAATTTCATGATTGCTTTCTCTATTTCTACAAGAAATGCCGTTGGGATTTTGATTGGCATTGCATTAAACCTATAGAGAACTTTTGGTAATATCGCCATTTTGATGATGTTACTTCTACCTATCCATGAACAGGGTATATTTTTCCATCTTCTAAGATCTTCTTCTATTTCTCTCTTTAGGGTTCTGTAGTTTTCATTGTACAAGTCTTTCACCTCTTTTGTTAGGTTGATTCCCAAGTATTTTATTTTCTTTGAGGATATTGTGAATGGGGTGGTTGTCCTCATTTCCATTTCAGAGGATTTGTTGCTGATATACAGGAATGCCTTTGATTTATGCGTGTTGATTTTATAGCCTGCCACTTTGCTGAATTCATTTATTAGCTCTAATAGTTTCTTTGTAGACCCTTTTGGGTCTGCTAGGTATAGAATCATGTCATCTGCAAATAGTGATAATTTGAGTTCTTCTTTTCCTATTTTTATGCCTTTAATTTCTTTCGTCTGTCTAATTGCTCTGGCCAGTGATTCGAGAACTATGTTGAACAGAAGTGGTGAGAGAAGGCATCCCTGTCTTGTTCCAGATTTTAGAGGGAATGCCTTCAGTTTTTCTCCATTCAGAATGATGCTAGCCTGAGGCTTAGCATAGATTGCTTTTACAATGTTGAGGTATGTTCCTGTTATCCCTAGTTTTTCTAGAGTTTTGAACATAAAGGGATGCTGTACTTTGTCGAATGCTTTTTCCGCATCTATCGAGATGACCATATGGTTCTTATTTTTAAGCCTGTTGATGTGGTGAATAGGACACCCATAGCACAACAGTTAATAACTAGAATCAACAAATGGGACTTACTCAAACTAAAAAGTTTTTTCTCAGCAAAAGAAACAATAAGAGAGGTAAATAGGGAGCCTACATCCTGGGAACAAATCTTTACTCCTCACACTTCAGACAGAGCCCTAATATCCAGAATATACAAAGAACTAAAAAAATTAGACAATGAGATAACGAATAACCCAATCAACAAATGGGCCAAGGACCTGAACAGAAATTTCTCAGAGGAGGACATACAATCAATCAACAAGTATATGAAAAAATGCTCACCATCTCTAGCAGTCAGAGAAATGCAAATCAAAACCACCCTAAGATACCATCTCACTCCAGTAAGATTGGCAGCCATTAGGAAGTCAAACAGCAACAAGTGCTGGCGAGGATGTGGGGAAAAGGGTACTCTTGTACATTGCTGGTGGGACTGCAAATTGGTGCGGCCAATTTGGAAAGCAGTATGGAGATTTCTTGGAAAGCTCGGAATGGAACCACCATTTGATCCAGCTATTCCACTACTCGGTCTATTCCCTAAAGACCTAAAAAGAGCACACTATAGGGACACTGCTACATCCATGTTCATAGCAGCACAATTCACAATAGCAAGACTGTGGAACCAACCTAGATGCCCTTCAATAGACGAATGGATAAAAAAAATGTGGCATTTATACACAATGGAGTATTACTCTGCATTAAGAAATGACAAAATCATAGAATTTGGAGGGAAATGGATGGCATTAGAGCAGATTATGCTAAGTGAAGCTAGCCAATCCCTTAAAAACAAATGCCAAATGTCTTCTTTGATATAAGGAGAGTAACTAAGAACAGAGTAGGGACAAAGAACATGAGAAGAAGATTAACATTAAACAGGGATGAGAGGTGGGAGGGAAAGGGAGAGAGAAGGGAAATTGCATGGAAATGGAAGGAGACCCTCAGGGGTATACAAAATTACATACAAGAGGAAGTGAGGGGAAAGGAGGGAAAATATAAGGGGGAGAAATGAATTACAATAGAGGGGGTAGAGAGAGAAGAGGGGAGGGGAGGGGGGAGGGGGCATAGTAGAGGATAGGAAAGGCAGCAGAATACAACAGACTCCAGAATGGCAATATGTAAATCAATGGTTGTGCAACTGAAGTGATTCTGCAATCTGTATATGGGGTAAAAATGGGAGTTCATATCCCACTTGAATCAAAGTGTGAAATATGATATATCAAGAACTATGTAATGTTTTGAACAACCTACAATAAAAATTAATTAAAAAAAAAAAAAGATCTGAGACAATAAGGAGCTACTTCAAGAATGATATAAACTTACATTTTATAAGCTTACCGTTCACATAGGAGTCTATTGTAGGAAGAAGATGAGAAATGGCAGCATCTCCATTAAGATGATAACAGTTGGGAAAGGGCAAAGTGGTCATATTTTGGATGTAGTTTGAAAGATTAGATTTAGAATGTGTGGGAATTAGGGGTTCCGAGAATAACTTGAAAGAGTTTGGCATGAGCAACTAAAATAATGAAGTTGTCATTATTGGCAAAAAAATATAAGCAGATCAGATTTATAGGGTAAAATGGGAGCTATATGTGGTTTTATGAAAGCCTGGAAGATATCTATTTGTATGTTTGTATATTTCAGTGCTACTCAAAGTATGGTCCCTAGAACAATAGCATAAGCACCACTAGGGAACTTGTTAGAAATACATGCTCTTGGGTCTCATCCTTAATCTACTCAGTCAGAAACTCTGGGATGGGGTCCAGCAATTTGTGCTTTAGCCAGCCATCCAGGTGATACTGGTGTATATTCAAGTTTGAGAAATACTGTGTATCATTTTCAAGATATGAAGACAGTGACCACTGTGTCTGAACAGAAGACCTGATTCAAATCCTTATTGGTTTGGGACAAGATGGTCTCTCGACCTGAGTCTTAATTTGTATATGTTTGAAGAGTGAACAGCTGATATGAGAATCAAAATCGACATAAGGAATCAGATAGCAATTATGTAACAATCCTGTCAAATCAAGTACCTTATAAGTTTTGGGGATAGGAGCAGCAGGTAAGGAAAAGGGATAGTACTAAAAATTTGCTTTTATTTTTCTCTAACATCCTCTAGATTTCTAGGATAAAAATAATAACTGCATGTAGAATCAGAGATTTTTTGATGTTTTGCTAGGCCTTAAAAACATAGGTGATAAAGATGATTACCTATCAAATGGCAGATTGATGGTGTTACTTGTATGATTCAGTAGAAACAGGGGCTATTTGAATTTAATGATTTTCTTCACTTGCAACAGGAAGAATAATGTGCATTCTTTATTACAAAAAAGAAAAAACTGTCTCAAAACAAATTTGTTTCTTCAAGTTTATGCAGTTATCTTTTTACTGTTTAAATTTATCTGTTTAAATTTGGTTTGCAGTCTCTAGATTTGTTTTTCTTACTTCACAAAGTACAGCATAATATCTATGAATTTCATAGAAGCCCACAGATAAGTTAAAAATAATGGGAGATGTAGTCTTGGAACCATTTTTCTAGGAAACCTCATTATTCTTTCATTTTGCGACAAGAAAAGATATTCAAGCTATTTAAGACCAAGCCCATGTAGTGGCAAAGCAACATTTTAAGTTTTAGAGAACTCTTTATATGACATTAAATTTTACAATATGAGGTCACTATAAAATCTCTTGTTGGGGCCTGGGTTGTAAGTCAGTGGTAGACCCCTTGCCTAGCAAGCGTGAGTCCCTAGGTTGAATCCCCAGCACCACATAGAAATAAACAAATAAAATAAAGTATTGTGTCCATCTACAATTAAACAAATATTTTAAACAAACAAACAAAAGAACACTTCTTGTTGGCAACATTTTAGAAAAAAAAAATGTGTATAAAGTCAGCTTGGTCCTGCCATACACGCAAAAGTATCAGTTAATACTCATACTGAACTTCATTATTCTAGGTTTTTGATTAAGGACCTATTATGTTCTACATAGACATGAATAAATTTACAGATGATGGGCTAACATAATTTACACATTAACTATCATTTATATTTCTATACCTTCAGTAGAGAATGAAGGTCATATATACATATTGTATATATGTGTATATGTAATATATATTATGTATATGAAGAAATAATAAACTAGAATTAGAAATAGAGTTTGATTTCATAGAAATACAAGTCAATCTTCAACTGCTTGCTTTGGAAAATGTTACTTCCCACCTCTGAAATTTTCTAGAAATATTCTTACACATTGTTCAATTGTCATTCAGCAAGGGTATATATTCAGTACCTACTATGTGCATTCTAGATGCTGGCGTCATAATAGGGAATGAAGTAGACATATATCCCTACTCTTCCCTAAGTTATTTCTAGTGAACAGAGGCAGACAATAAATGAGATCAACAGATTTACATAATATGATATATGTGTAATTTCTATGTAGAAAACAAAAAAGGGAGAAGAAAAGAGAAGGGGAAAGCAATTTTATATAGAATGTCTAGGGAAGGAATCACTGAGAAGGTGACATTCCAGTGCAGACTTCATGGGAGAGAGGGCTAAGCCATGTGGATATTTAGGGAAGAGTGTTCTTTGAAGGCTTTAAAGGCCTGGAGTTGAGCACACCTGACCTTTTCTAGGAAGGTGGCCCCTGTTCCCAGAGAGTATTAATAGAGGGATATTTAAGAAATGAGGACAATAAGATGCACAGTGTTCAAAATCCTGCAGGACTTGTAAAAACTTAATTACTCAGAGTGAAACAGGAACCAGTAGAAGACCTTACATAGAAGACTTGCATGATCTGAGTTCATTCCAAAGAGCTCTTCCTTTTACATTTTGGCTTGAGTGAAAGCTGATGGGAAAATAAACTTATAAAATTAAATCTTACACATAACCTTTGGCGATCTCTTCAACCCAAACCATGGAGCATTGGGACTTTAAATATTGTTCTTTTGTTGGTGACATTTTTCACTTTCTGTAAATGTTTGACATTTCTCATTATATTTACATTTTATACATTGTTCAGGTGAATGTCACTCTTTGTTCTAAAAGTTGCTCTCATGTAGCCAAAAATTCTAGTTCTTCTTCATCCCAATGAAAATTTCTTCTCTTATTTCATTTTAATTTTTTATTAATTATAATTTCATTATATTCTAGAAAATGAACTGATAGACTTCCATATCATTTAATACTTTCTTTTACAATCTCTCCACATTTATCTTTTTCTATGCTATAGAGAGCCAAAGGTAGGGTTCTGTATCTGCTAACTGATTTGGTCTATAACCTTGAGCTAGTTATTTAATCTCTGTGTATCTGTGATTCTTCATCTATAAAATAAAGATAATAATAATGATAACAACATTATAGGAATATTGTGAGATTTAGATAATTTCATAGGGAGGGACAAATTAATGTCTGTCATTTACCTTTCAGATCACTAACTCAGTGTTCAGTCATCATTCTACTATTGAGACTTTTTTTTAAGAGAGAGAGAGAGAGAGAGAATTTTTTAATATTTATTTTTTAGTTTTCAGCAGACACAACATCTTTATTTGTATGTGGTGCTGAGGATCGAACTCGGGCCGCACGCATGCCAGGTGAGCGTGCTACCACTTGAGCCACATCCTCAGCCCAAGACTTTTTATTGTTTAGAAAGTCAAGACAAATATTTTAATTTTCAAAGATATTTTTTCAATTTTGTGATTTATTCTTTCTACATAACAGCCTATTCTTTTTCTCATATATGTAATATGGTATCAAATCTCCTGAGGCAAACAGTTTCTCCTCTCCCTCAAATTAATTATTTCTATTTCCACTGGAGTCTGCCATTCCTTTTCTATTTCTTAGCCTTTATTGTTATTGTTGCCATTGGTTTTCTTTAGATGCCTTGAGATGCTCAATTGACAGATCATATTAGTGGGAAAGTGACATGGATTTTGGCATATTGATAGCAGGCACTGGGGAATTCTCTGTATAGAGTAAGTCTTTTTTCCGCTCCCAACTATCCTGTAGGTTGGGAATCCTCTCTGTAAGGTTGACATCATTAAGAAGAGGTGTTGACGGGAAGACTTCCTTTTAGGATATAATGACAGGGAACAAACAGGCAGACCAGATAATTGCCAACTTAATGTCCCTCTTGGACAATATTATCTTTCCCTGTTTGTGTCTTTCTTTCATATCACTTGTGGAAGTCCAGATTTCCCTGAGCCTCCACTCTGATATTTTCCTTCAGCATTCAAACACATACATGGAGTCCTCTCCAGAACAATTCAGGCACTTGGGGACTTCTGAAGCTTTAACTCAGGTACTTTGTAAATATCTGCTCTGGTTTGAATGTTCATATGTTGAAACCCTAACCCCCAAGCTGATGCTATTATAAGATGCAACCTTTGTGAGGAGAATACTGCCTTTGGGATTAGTGCCCTTATAAAAAAAAGACCTCAGAGACATCTCCTGCCCTTCCTGACCATGTGAGGACATACCTTAGAAGAGGGCATTGGTGAACAAGGCACTGAATCTATAGCACCCAGATCTTGGAATTCTCAGCCTCTGAAACTATAAGAAACAAATTTCTGGGTTTTTTTACAAGCCACATAGGCCATTGTGTTTCTTTATAGCAGTCCCAAGAGACTAAGATAATATCTAAAGAAGAAGGACATGACTAACCCAACAGGCCTTCATTTCCTTAATGACCCTGAAAGTTCTCTAGTGCTTCTTTAAAAAGAATAATGCTTACCTCCTGCTTTGAAGGCAGTTTGTTCTGCTCTGGTTTCTCTTTCGGTCTGTTTCCATCAGTATCCACGTTCTCACAATTTCTACTTGGCCTTTGTAACTGTTCTTAAGAGTATGTCATTCAGTGAATTGGGGAAGCAGAAAAGGGATAAGAAGCTTTTGCTGCACCTACCATTTTAGCCAGAGTTGAGTCCACATCTCTCAATTTGTACTTCCTGAGCTTTGTGCCTCAGTTCTTGTTTCTGACTATGGAGTAGGTATGTCTAAGCTTAAGGTAATAGTTTATAACATAGAGGTACATAACAAGAAATTCCCATCCTCCTGTATTAATTGTATTAATTAGGGTTCTCTAAACAAATAGAGAATGATTTTATAGCTAGAAAAATAGACAGATCCACACATACATAGATGAGACAGGGGATTTAATAGGGAAGTTGACTCAGAATGACGGTGGCTTAATTGTCCCATGACAGTCTTTCCGCTAGCTGGAGAACCATGAAAGCTGATAGAGTGGTTCAGCCTAAATCTGAAGGTTTCAGAACTGGTAAAGCTGATTGATGTGTAAGTCTCAATTTGAGATCACAAGCCAGAGAACCTAGGAGAACATGGCTACAAGTTGCAGATTGCAAAGGTTGGTTTACTGATGTTCAAGGGCAGGAAAAGATTAGTGTTCCCACTCCAGACTAGAGGGAGAATTAATATTTTTTCTATCTTTGCGTTCTTTGGCCCCCACATAGGTGCATGAAACACACCTAAGTCGAATGAGGATAGATCTTACTTATCCTCCTGCTTGAAATGCCATTATTTTCCAGGAAAACTCTCAAAGACGTATCCAGAAATAATGTTTACCATCTATCTGAGTATCCCTTAATAGTCATATTGACACCTGAAATTAACTACCAAACACCTCTTTCTTTAGAGTTTTGCCCCTCTAATTCGAAGCTGAATTCCCTTAAAGGGGTCTTCAAGCTAAAAATAATTAGGGTTAACACTTCAGAAGTTAAATTTGAATAACTGAAGAACTATTTCCGCTTTAGTCCAGACTCTCTTTTTTTTCTCAGTTGAACAAAATTAGTCAGCTGGAGGTTGCTGTCAGGAAGATTTAAAGGTATAGGGAAGTGGGAATGGTTTGGAGGCTAAAGGGAGAAGAAGATCTTCTGAGACTAGCATGTGGGGAGTAAAAAGGAGATAAATTGGTGTTTCCTGTCTTCACCCATGAGGATGTGTTTAATATATCGCTCTACCACATTACAGAATTTCAACTGACAAAAGGGATTGACATCCAATTCCCTGACTAGAGTTGACTTGACTGTAGGATCTCTTCATTTATTCCCATGATACCACAAAAGAACTATAGAGAGATTAGGGGTGATAAAAATAATTTGGAAAAGATTAAAAATCACTTTTCCCTATGTTTTCAGCAAAGCCAAATGAAGATGATAGAAATTCTTAAATTTTTTATGGGCCTAAAGATAACCCAGAAGATGGGACAGGGAACAACGTGCTCCTGAGTAGACAAAGACACCGCACATAAAGGGAGACAGGCTGTCCACGGGAGTGACTATTCTAAAGAAGGGTGCTTAAAGTCAGAAATGTCAGAGGAGCACCTAGCTGGATGTCCCCAAACCATCAAACAGGCTACAAAGTAAATCCAGAAACTGTAATACTAAATATTGTTTCTTTGACCAGATAGGGTAAGAGGTGGCCAATAGAGAATTGAACAAAACTCAAAGCAGAGTCTTCATGTTGTTGTCACCAATTTGTTTATTCAACCAGGCTCCTATTATGTGATTACTTTTTGGAGTGTTTTGAAAGAGATTAATCAGGTAGGAAGGAATGAATGTAGAAGGAAAGGAAATTTGGAAAGAGTACTGAATGGAAGAGGGATATTGAAAGTGTTTGGATATATGTGTATATTCACCCAAGGACACTAATCTTTAACCTGGAAGTAACTGAAAAAAATGTAGAACAGAAGCACATTTATAAGGTTGAACTGAATTTAATTTTCCCACTGCAGATCACTAGTAATTCAGATTGAAGTTATGTCAAAGAAGAACATTTCTAAAATAAATATATAAAGGATTTTCACATTCAACCCACAGCTCAATGTTGACAATTTCAAGCTCTTAATACCCAGATTAATGTGTATTATAGTAGGGTGCTTTACGAATGTCTTCTAATAAGAATATTTAATTTATAATTAATTAAATAGTAATTGTGTTTTAGTACTAAGAGATAAAATATTCAAATGTATCTCTCTCTTGATTTGAGTTTAGGGACTATCATAATAGGTCACAGATGTTCTAACAACATCTAAGGCCTGAATACAGTTAGCACAGAGACTAGTCAAAAGTCACTCACAGTATGTCCCAATCAATCTCATACATTTAAAAACTGAAAAGGAGGGGCTGAAGGTGCAGCTCAGTGATAGAGCATGTGCTTAATATGTACGAGGTCCTGAGTTCAGTCCCCAGCACCACAGGGGAAAAAAACAAAACTGTAAAAGAGCTTAGAAGGGCACCTTCATTTTAGTATTCTCAATAATAAAAGTTGAAGCTCTGAAGTGGCATTGAAATATTCATAAAGGGCCCCACCAAGACATATTTTCCTTATTGTTCCTATTATTTAGACTTCCAAGCCAGAATTTGATTTGTAGTGTATTTTAGTTAATCGATAAATATTAATTCTGTACTGGAGGGAAAAGGACAGCGCAGTGCTTATGGAATCATTTCCTGCTTGACATCTTCAAATTAATTAGTATTTGCACATAGGTTTACTAATGTGAATTTGAAACAAATTAAACTTTTTATTTATTGCTTTTGTATATGAGTATTTGTAATTGAAGACAGTATATCTATTGTAATTTCCAAATTGTATTTTTTTTTTTGACCATTTGTTGTATGAAGAAAGAGGTACACAGCACTCCATGTAGATCCTTTTGGGTTCAAAACTACATGTTTCTCTCTATTATAAAATTTTCTAAGCTATGTTCTGTCTCTTTGTAAGTCTATTTTTTATCTCTGCCTCTTGATAAAATTGATCCTGGGTAGGTCAGTCTGACCCATAAACTATACAAAATTGTTTTTGAGATATGAAGCCCTAATATCAGATAATGTCTAATTCAGCCATAAAAAAATTTTTCTTGTGCTTTCTGTTCCACAGATAGTAATTACCTTCTTTATAATCATATTCAAGCCTTAATAGCCATTTTTCTTTAAAAATACTAAGAAAAAAATGTTTTTATCCACACAGTACTATTATTTTTTGGAAATTAAACACCAATACCAATGATAAATGGAAGCTTTCTCATATAATTTTTGTTTTCTTCTTCATTCTAAAGAAAGTGACTACAGTTGTAAATTCAGGCCACTTATGTGTGGATCCTTGGTATCACCTGAACATGAGTACAGTCTGCCATATTGGGAAATTTCTCTAATGTCTTAAACACATTCAGTCTGTAAAATTGACCCTTTCTTTAACCTCCAAGTGAGGATCTGGTGGTTTTGTTATTGCTCTAAGTTTAAACCATAAATTTGATTTGTAATCCAGTTTCTATGAAATATTGAATGACATGGGAGATCTTTCTGTGTCTTATTTTTCTCTGTTAAAAAGATAAGGATTAAATAACACCCACTCAAGGTGTATTCAATTCAATCAACCATAACACAAACACACACACATACACACACACAAACCTCCTGAGTCATGGTTAGTATTTAAAAACTTAACTTTTCTTCTATTCTTTTTTTCCCTAAAAGCAATATATATGTATTCTGTAACTTTTATTACAGAACAGATCATTATCATCATATTTAGGTAAAATTTCTTTCTTCAAAAATGATTGATACTAAGAATACCAACAGCAAGTCAGGAATCAACTTTTCACTAATATAAGTGTTTAATCCTTGCTACATGTCTTAGTGGCCTGGGGGTTTTTTAAAGACAGGGGTCCACAGAGCAATGATATAGCCAAAGTAATAAGTGCTCCTTCTGTAGCAGTATTTGGACAAAGATGCCTTTAAAACTCTCCTCTTCCCCTTCCTGCAAAGAAATACTGGAGCAAGAGAGAAAAGAAATGAAATGCCCGGGGTCAGCAAAGCATACTCACATGTAAACAGATTCTTCATTTTCAAAAAACCTGGTTACTCTCTTTTGAATGAGAAATTATAGGTGAACTTCTCATTCTGAAAGGTGAAAGCTGACTACTGGCTGTCAGTTCTCCTTATCAGTATTTAGGACATATCCTTTATGTTCACTGTCACCTGTCTATTCAGAAGGAGAGGATCTAAGAACTGTCCCTTTATTTGAAAGTCAAATGTACTTCTGTATCTTTGGCACATCAATTTTATTTAAAGACTTAATTCCCCCAAGCAAAAATGACAAAATCCAGCTTAGAGTCATATATTAAAACTTAAAGCCTCAGTTTAAGTGAAGAGAGCTGTGAGAGAATCCTGGGGTTTATGATTCAGAGAAGTTGTTTATTCTTCAGGAACAACACTGATAAATTAAAATGCTCCTCCTCTGACTTTAATGTACAGTAACTATAATCATAGAATTTCTTTTGAGGTCTCTTTCTGCTATTTGGTGAATTACATAGTAGATAAGAATGCATCCATATCCAAAGGAAAAAAGAAAGAAAGAGAAAAAGAAAACTCCAGGAATCATTGATCCAGGCTTAAAGCCAAGCAATCAATTTTTAGTACTTTCTCAACAAGCCTCACAATAAAAATGTAAATGGAGTAGTGCTACTTTCTCCGCAGATCATTTTTTCAAAGTGTAAATTTGGCACAGTTTAAATTTATATTCAGACCTTTCTTCTTCAAAGAAATTGGTTACTTCATTTCCAGGGCCTTCATATTGGAAGTGCACATTAATTATCATTTTTATTTTACTTATAGCTTTACCATACCTGACCTTCGTAAAAATCAAAGGATCAAGTTGATATGTCTTCTCACTCTGGATTGCCGAATTAGCACTTAGTCACTGGGAATCTTCTAAGTGTTCTTGCACTTGATAAGCCAGTTCTTACGAAAGTTATGAATCCTTTCTCCCTGAGGTGCTCATTTCAGCCAGCCTTTTCTTACACTAGTTGATTTACCTTTCTAGAACACTACTAGACTACATTTTCCTTATGAACAAGGAAGCACATTTAAGCCTAAGTGTTAACTTTCACCACTTTATAAGGTTGGTAGTACTATTGTCTTCATTTTACTGATGACTGATCTTGAATGCAGAAGGCAAGTAGCTTGACCAAAACCACATGGCTAGTATCTGCAGTAGCAAAAATTGGAGCCCAGGCAAACTCTTAAATCCTACCACGTTGGCTGTCTGCTTACTATGAGAAGGAAGGAATTCAGGGCATGTGTGTGGAATTTAAGAAGCTTTTGTGGAACCTAGTGGGAATTGTTAAACTTGTGAGCAATGCACATGATATGAAAACAAGAGAAAGTGATAGAATAAGAAAGTTGAAGAGAAGCATCAAAGAAAGAATAAGCTTAAAAAAAGGAAGAGAGGAAGGAAGGAAGGGGGGAAGAAAGGGGAGAATGAACACTGTATACACTGGACCCAGAGATTAAACAGAAAAGTTTTGAGAAACATTATTGATGGGCTGGGAAGAGTAACACAGGTTGAAAATATAAAGATAAAATGTTTTATTCTTAAAAGCTATGTACTTGCTATTTATTGCTTTCCAAGCCATACTCACTGTAATTTCTCATCCTCTCATGGTGGTCCCAGGCGAATCAACATCAAATACCAGTTTAGATCAGATGCTAGGGGAGATATTTCACTGGACTATAGTTGTTGATAGACTTTTACTGTTTACTGAGTCTTTACAGAAAAATAAAGGTACTCTAAGGATTCTCATTACTCCCCTGGAGAACCTTTCCTATTTTTTTTAAGAGAGAGAGAGAGAGAGAGAGAGAGAGAGAGAGGAGAGAATTTTTTAATATTTATTGTTTAGTTTTCGGCAGACACATCTTTATTTTATTTGTATGTGGTGCTGAGGATCGAACCCAGCGCCCCACACATGCCAGGCAAGCACCTCAAGTTACCGCTTGAGCCACATCCCCAGCCCCACCTTTCCTATTCTTTATCTCATCACCAGGCTTCTCTTTTGGTAAGTAATCTGCTCTATTTATTTAAAACTAGTTTTTATAGCGTCTGGATGGTTACACAGATGATGGAAAATCCCCTTAGTCCCTTCAGCAGAGTAGCTTCTAAACAACAGAAATTTATTTCTTGTAATTCTGGAGACTAGAATGTGAACATCAAGGCACTGGCAGATTCTTTGTCTGGTGAGGACCTGCTTCCTCCTTCAAGGATGATGCCTTCTTGCTCTGTCCTCTCATAAGGAAAGGAAGAAGGAGCTCACTTGGGCCTCTTTTTAAAGGCACTGATCCCAATTTTGAGGTTCCACCCTCATGATTTAATCGTCTCCTAAAGGCCCCACCCCCTAGAAACAATCCCATTGGATGCTGGGATTTCAATAGATGAGTTTTGAGGAGAAGATAAATATTCAGACCATAATATCACTGCTTCATTCTTATTATACATTATCTTGGCTACCTTTGTGCCAAATTCCAAAGTAATTCTCATCTGAATCCAAGTTGTTTGCCCACATATCTCATTGATGCCATTATTCTTACAAGAGAGAAGAAGAGGGTATTCTGAATTGAGTAGACTTTTTTTTTTTTTTAATTCCTTCCCTGGTCATCTCCTTTCTTTCTTTATATTTCTTTTTTGTTTTACTTTTTTTTTGACTACATGGAATGATAGAACCCAAAGTCTTGTGCATTCAAGGCAAGCACTCTACCACTGAGCTGCATCCCAGGCCAGTCATTGTTATTTTTTATTTTAAATCTGTGTTTTTAAAGTTTTGCCTGTACATTATTAGCACATTCTTCACTCATCATTTATTTCTACATTTCATTCCTTCTTATTGTTTTGATTTCTTTTTGCTTGAAATGTATCCATTAGTAGTTATTTTACCTAGCAAATCCTACTAGAGTCCTCAATTAGTCTGCCTGAATATATTTTTATTTGAAGTTCATTATTAAATGATGCAAGACATAAGTTTTGTGGTAATATTTTCCAAATTTCAGTAATATTTTTTGTAAATGTGAAATCTACAGATAAGAATTAAGTACCATTAAAACAGAATGATGTTTTAAAAGAATTCATGAATTTCAAGTGATGGAAAATAACTGATAATTATTTCAAATTTCAGATCTAATATAAATTCACTTGAAATTGGAGAAATAAAAAATGCTTAACTAATAACTTTTCAGTATAAGCTAAATTAATTAGGAATCATGAAATTATCGTGAAGGGCAAATAGTAGAATTCTGAAAACTCATATTGCAAATTATTTTTAACTAAAATGGAATGAAGAATTACACTGAAATTTCTCATTATGCCTAGCACCAAACAGCATCAAGGAAAGTAGTGTGTTGAGCTGTGTATGTAGCTCAAGCAGTAGCGTGATCACCTGGCATGCGTGGGATGCTGGGTTGGAACCTCAGCACCACATAAAAATAAAATAAAGATGTTGTGTTCACCGAAAAATAAAAAATAAATATTTAAAAAAGTTCTCTCTCTTTCTCTCTCTCTCTCTCTCTCTCTCTCTCTCTCTCTCTCTCTCTCTCTTAAAAAAAAAAGAAAAGAAAGTAGTATGAATACAAGTCTCTCTTAGTCTGTTTTCTGTTGCTATAAGGAATACTTGATGGTAGGAGTGTTTTTTGTTTGGTTTGGTTTTGGTTTGTTTTTTGTTTAGTTTTGTTTATAAAAAGAAGCATCTTTAGCTTAGAATTTTGGAGGCTGAAAGTCCAAGATTGGGTATCCTCTTCTGTTTAACCTCTGGTAAGGACCTGATTGTGGAAGGTATCACAATGAGGACAGTGTGTATTGAAGAGATCATTTGACAAGACAGGAACCCAGAGATAAATTCAAGAGCTAGGTTTCCTGTTTTGAGAACCAACTCTCACAGGAGCTAACTGAGGATCATATATAATCCTGTCTGAGGGTAGCACTCCCTATGAACTACCTTCCTCCAGGCCCCCACCCCTTAAAAGTTCCACCACCTCAAATACCACACTGAGGACCAAGCTTCTAGCACATGAACCTTTTCAGGACACACTCAGACCATAAGCGAACCATAGCAAAGTCCATGGCATGTAATCACAATGAGTAAAATTTCTATGGGTATATTCACAGTTGAAGCATAAGGAGACTATTTGAAAATTGTCACTCATGGACATGCATTAAATAAACACTCTTTATATAAACCATTCTCTCCACTCTTCCTCCCATTTCTATCACCACTTATACTGTCTATGTTCTTCAGCTCTTACCTTCATTCAAGAGTCAGGTGAAGTCTCATTTTCTCCTGAAAGCTTTTCCTCATCACTATAACTTCCTGTATCTTTTACAACACTGATCACTTATAGTGACCATTACACACTCACTGTTGAATCTACTAACTTTCTGTGTATTATTTTGCAAGTTGAACTGAGAACACACTTGAGATTAGGATTATATACCTTTTGCTTCTCCTTAACTCCTATGGCCCATTGAACAAATAATTCTTCTTGGTTTTCTTACTCTACTAGTAAAACCCAAGCGCTTTGGAAGAAGGACAGAAGGATACAAGTATATCACAGGACAATTTCTGTCCTCATGAACTTATTGAAATTAGTTCTCTAATTGAGGTG
Organism: Callospermophilus lateralis; assembly: GCF_048772815.1. NCBI lineage: Eukaryota > Metazoa > Chordata > Mammalia > Rodentia > Sciuridae > Callospermophilus > Callospermophilus lateralis. The sequence goes on along the minus strand of NC_135310.1, from coordinate 91,554,549 downwards.
TGTGTGTGTGTTGTGTGTGTGTGTGTTGTGTGTGTGTGTGTAAATAATTGGAAGTCAAGTTAAGACCATACATGATTGTGTGAACAAAAGAAGATACAAGTTAGATAGCTACGTTTCAAAAGAATTCAGAGAAATGTCTCCATAGAATACAGTTAAATCAGAAAAGGTTGACTACATTAGTTTTAATGTGTACTTTTTTCTAAATTTAAATATCATCTTTGGCATCCAAACAATCCCTGTTTATAGTGTTACGGTTTTTTGTTTGTTTGTTTGATTCCATGAAAGATCACATTTTTTACAGTATTTTCAGAAGAGTGTAAATTTCAATACATTTAAAATTCCATTTAAGAGGAACCTGGACATACAGCTAAAGATATGAATGACCAACTACCTACATAAATGTTAAAATAATGAGGAAGCTTTTAAAATTTCAAATAAGTAATGGAGATGACTATTTTAAGTAGTGACCTTTGTTGTCCGTTATACACTCTCTGTCTTCAGTTTGTTTCTGGAAGTAGCCTTATAGATGCAAGTACTATTCAGCAAAAATCATGACTGCTTTTTACTTGGTAAGAATTTTGATACATTGCATCAAGACTCTTTAAGTGTTTTCAGATTTTCACCTGGTGACATTGACTTCAATATGGTCCATAAAAAGTCCTATATAAGGTAATTTAATACTGAGAAAAATGTAATTATCTTTTTGAATAAAAAGAAAATTCTCTTAATTCAACAGAATTAATATACTGTCCTGTTTAGCAAAGAAAAAGTGTATACATGAATTAATTTCTACATATAAATTTTGTAAGTATAGACAACATGGCATTTATACCCCTTATGTCCTTAATAAAAAATAAATCTTGTCTCAACTCAAAAAAATTCAGCAAGTTAAAGCACATTAATTATCAGGATTTTGCAGGCTCTTGTATCTAACTGATACCAAAGGACCAATTTCAACTCTAACTTGGAAAATTCAGTGACTTGTGTTTTTTGACTATGGTTATCAAAAGCCTGCCTAAGGATAAAAGGTCCATAATATCTAGAAAAAGAGACCATAGGGACAACTAGGAAAACAAGAAAAAATGTCAAGTGTTGAATTTGGAAAATACATAGTAGGTTAGTCAGTGGCAATAAACAAAACATAAAACAGAAATCTTTCCCTCTATGAAAGATTCCTGCATACTTGAAATGAAATACAAGGAAATGAGCCAAAACATAACTTTGATTTAGTCTTCACAGAGGAAAGCAGAAAATCAGAGACTGAACTTAAATAACATGTGATATCTCTTTTCTAACATACTCTTTAATAACAAGAAATAGTTTCAGAAATAAAATCTTAGTAGGTTGTACACACATATTGATGTGTTTGTAAAGTTGTTTGTGGGTGCCGGTATATGTTTCGCTGGATACAGAACAGATTTCAATTCCTCACTGTTTAGTGTCTTCTTTTAAAACGTGACGCCTTTTCCAGTAGGAAATATTTTTCTCCTCCCCGTTCCCCAAATGTAGTTTCTTTGTTTGAAGATCTTTTTGAGCCTCACATATGAGTTAAAAGAGAATACTGATGCAGACCCTTATACCTCCTGCATGCCCTATTTCATGTGGAATCTCAGACTTTTCCCCCTGGTGTCTATACAGACTGTTTTTTCTCTCAAATGATGTTACCTTATGCCCAATGGGTCATATTTGAATATATATTTTAGTGATTTGTTTCCTTTGCTAAATGCTCCATCAATTCACCAACGGATAAAGTGAACTGATGAAAACACATTTCCTGTGGTTATCTGGATAAACTAGGTGGACTAGCTTATGTGTTAGCAAATTAAAAACACACAGCAGATAAATCTTGGTGGCTTAAAAGAGTCATTTCTGAAACCATAGTATTTGTCCTATCAGTTATAATATGCTAACTGCTGTAAGAAATAGTACTTCACTCAGCATAATACAAATCTTTCTTTTCTTCCTATTGACAGAACAAGTAGATAAAAAGAAGGGCAGGGTGTTCTTCCTCAAATTTAATTCAGCAGGCCAGCTGATGAACATGATGACATGTTTAACCTGTCTTCAGAGTTTGCTCTGAGGTCTTTTTCAACCCAAGCAACAGAAAGTAGAACACAACATGGAAGAGTAATAATGGGAGGTCTTAATGACTCGGACCCAGAAGTGGTACCCGTCACTTTACGTGATGCATTACATGAACATCTCAACATTCAGGGAATAAGGCTGGAATGTATGACTATGTTCTCAGAAGAAGAAAAAACATATTTTTTTGGAAATTAGTTGGTAATCTCTGCCATATACACCTTACTAAGCAATATTGTCCCAGAATCAAGAAAAGTATAGTAGGAGTATATACAGCTACCAATTTCCAGAGTTGTGGGGGTTCATGCAAAGCTGTGTAATGGTTCTGACATGGTACCACCTTTTAATCATCACAGGTTCCTTGTAAACTTATTCAGTGGCAGCCAGAGTTCAAGTATTCACCTTATAAATATGCCAAAATTAGAGTGAAATTTAAAACAAACCTTAATAACCATGACCCGTTGACAAGTTATTTGATTTTTTCATAATTTTTTTCTTGGAGAAGGAAATTGGCTTGGTGTCAGGTTTTTTTGGTGGTTAAAATGAGTTATCAGATACAATGAGTTCTTTTTTATTGAAGGTGTTATTTTTTTCTTTCCTGAATTCCAAATTAATGAGATTTATAATATTAAGTTTGTAAAATGCTAAGTTAACGAATTATAATGAGGAATAAGAATATTTCATCATAAAGCTGCCATTAATAATAAAAGGGAGAGCTATATGAAGAAATTCACATCATAATTCAAGTGACTAAGGAAAGCAAAGGTTATAAGAGGAAAAATGTTAATGTGAGAAAAATTGCTTCACACCCGTCAGAAGACTCTAGAGGAAAATATGATTTAACTTTAAAATTAACCAGTGTGTGGCTCTGTTGAGAGTAAGCAGAACTTGGTTTCTAGGTTTCCTGTCAAGAATTTCTGTTTGAAAACTGATCAATACTGATAAAAGGGCTGGGGATGTGGCTCAAGTGGTAGAGCCCTCGCCTGGCATGTGTGCGGCCCGGGTTCCATCCTCAGCACCACATACAAACAAAGATGTTGTGTCCACTGAAAACTAAAAATAAATATTAAAATTCTCTCTCTCTCTCTCTCTCTCTCTCTCTCTCTCTCTCTCTCTCTTCTCTCTCTCTCTCTCTCTCTCTCTCTCTCTCTCTCTCTCTCTCTCTCTCCCTCTCTCTTAAAAAAAAACTGATAAAAATTACTCAATATAAGATAACAGCTATTCATGTCTGTGTGGTCATGAGCAGGTGCCTCACCAAGTCCTGCCAATCACCATACAGTGAACCTGGGGTGTTTGACACTTTTTATACCTCCTCATCTTACCCTTTTCCCATACCAGATGCCTATTCACACCTGACAGGCCAGTGTATCCCCGGGTCGGGCTTGCCCTTCTTGCCTGAGTCCTGAGCTGCTCTCCTCTCCTCTCCTCACCCATTCACCTCTCCCACCATCAGCACTCATCTGACCTGGCAACTGTCCCACAAGGACTCACTCTGCAGGCACTCAAATGACAATAAATAAGTGCCTATGAAACTCGATGATATCAGGACCAGTTCTTCAGAGCCCTATTAGTACAAAAAGCAACTACTAATGCAGGTTATTTCAGGCCATCTGTTCTCAGGGAGAGATTTTCTTATGGTTGTATCTTCATTGTCCCTCAAATCAGGTTGTGTATCTGTTTCTTAAGGCTCCATTTTATGTGAAGAATTGGTTTTGTTTATTTTGACATTATTAATTATATTATTTACATGCATTAACTAATGAAAAGGAGATAGTAAGAACTACCATTTTGACTGTTATGTGCCAGTCATCTCTCTAAGTACTTTATTTGTTACTAAATTGACCCTACAAAAAACTGTTTATGGATTTTTTCAACCTTATTTTACAAATAAGAATTAAATTTTTAACATTATGTAAATGGCATAAATTGATCTAACTAGTAAATGGTGGTAAGCTTAGACATAGATCTGTCTGAGGCCAATATCCATTGTCTTAACCACAACTAGTTTATTCTATCTTCAAATATATATTTTCACTTTGACTCTCAATATAAAATGAATGGATTAGAATTTTTTTATATTTTGAAAATTCTGAGATCAACTTATATAAAGCAGTTACAAGTTATATTTGCAGTTATATAGAAATGAAGTGCCCCTATTTCAGGGTAAACTAATTGGTAAGTAGCCTAGCACAGAGCAGAGTATGATCAGTACTCTTGCCTCTGCTACATGCTGTCTCCTGTAATATAGACTAAGTGATTCCATGAATACACCATTTTAGAAACTAATCTCCTTTAGCCCTTGCCCTTTTAGCATCTTGTCCTCTGAGATGCAAGTAGCGCATGCTGGAAAACGCGGAAAGACACTAAGCTTAATAACATACTAATCAGCAATACTGTATCCATAAGTGCATCTGCTGAATTCAAGAGTCTCTAATGCCTCAGAATAGCATAAATAAGGCAATTCACGAGAATTGTAGAAGACTCAACCTTTTGAGAAGGGCACAGAATGAAACAAAACAATGCTATCTTATTTGATTACATCCTAGATTAGAATGTATACATTCTCCTGAACAGAGACCCGCTGAGAGAAGAAATCTCAGCAGAGAACCCCCACCCCCCACAGACATGAGGAGATAGTCACACCAAGAAACAAAAGTTTTGTTCATCTGCCTTTGTTGTCATGAGCCAGGGAAGTGACCAAGTTTACCCCAACTCCAGACCAATTGGTGTGTTGCCTGTGAGTATTAAGAAGATGCTGTTCACCCACTATCAGTATGTTACGGGCTGTGTGCAATCTTCTTTTCCACTAGCCACGATTGTCTTTTGTGATGCTGTTCTTCTTTTGACCAAGGGCATGCTTTTTCAGGACAGTTGGTTGGAGTTTGCAATGTATTCTTCAGTTGTGTTGGGACCAAGGTACAAGTCCACACAGGAAAAAACTCATGCTCTCAAACTTAATTGGCTTCAGGCCTTAACTACCTAAGCTAAATGACCATAGGGTCTCATCCCAGGGAGCCCTGCCTGGGCATATATACACCTGTATATCTATTCACAAAAGACAGATGCACTTAGATTATGCCAATCGCAGAGGAATATTGTAGGCCCATAAAACAGTGTTTTAGACCATTCTAAATTAACCTCCAAAGAGAAAATGTAATGACAGATCAATTTAAACACTTTAAACCTTTCTCATGGAACATTCTTTAATTAGTGACATTCAATAAGTGGAATACTTACCAAATCAAGATCGAAAGTAATATTAGAAAATTGCATTTCCCCCCAACATTTTATTAGTGAAAATTCATCTTAGCATCACTGATTCTTAACTCATCAATGCCAAACTCTGGTTTCCTTGGGACTAAGGCAAAGACCTTCCTGAAGTGCATCTAAGAACATTTAAGACGCATGGGATGGAATTAGAATATAGCTTCTAGTCCTAACCCAGTCCCAGTTTCTTTAAGAGAGATACTTATGGACAAGTCCCAACCACTCTCAACTTCAATTGACTCATCTTAAAATGCAGTATTAGACGTAGACATGACTAAGATACTCTGATTTCTAAATTTCTCACTGTCTAAAATTTTGTAAACTATTTTTTTTCCTTTCCCATTCCATCAGTTAGAAGAGATCCTCCTAGAATATAATCCAAAGTTAAAAAAACCTACATCCTTATTATGACCTTCGATGTTCTGCATGCCCTGTCCCATCTGGGCTTCCTCTCCCACATGGCTTCCTTCTGCTCTCCTCCAGACACCCTTATAAGTAGCCTTTGTTCCTACAGAAATTCTATCTAGGTGACCGTGTGGCTGATTTCTCATTTCTTTTAACTGTCTACTACTGTGATACTGGTATCACCTTTTCAGGCATTCTCTGGCCACCCTTATGAAATATCTCTGGTCCCACAATGATTTCTCCTATCTTTCTTCTCACATTTTATTTATTCTCCCTAGCACTTGCTGCCCCAAAACTATATATTTTACTTATTTATCCTGCATATTACTTTTCTCTGAAATTATGCAAACCAACTATGTCTGTCTGTTCACTCTGCATCTAAAACAGTGCCTGGCATAAAGTAGGTGCTCATTGAGTGAGTTTAGTGAAATTATTCAGTGGCTAAATAGCTCTGTCTAGGGACTCTTGTCCATATATTTTTGGTACCATGAATGATATGACTATTTGGTTATGTCATTCAATAAAGCTTAACAAAATTCACTAGTGCGTTTTATTTTTGTTTTGAAACAAAAAATTAGGGGATAAGGAAAAACTCATTTCTTTCACAATCTAAATCTAATTTTTATATTTCAAAACTTCATACATTATTCCATAATTATTTTCTCAAAATAGATTGCTCTTGTGAAGCTCTTGCATCTTATAGCTTCCACAATATCCAGAGAGAAATTTTGAAAAGATAGTGTTTAAATTCAGGTCCCCAAATGTTACTCTTCTTAATGCAAATCAAGTATGAATTTATTAGAAACCATTAGTGGGATAAATGTTCTCCTATTATGTAAATCTGTGCCTTTAATCTGAAATGTGGAAAGTGAATTGCTTTCTAGAATATCTAATCTATGATGCTGTAATTAGAAGAGCAGGTGGTTAATTACAGGTGCTGTTAGTGACTTGCCCCTCATCCCAAGAACACAGACAACTAATTCTATGTGTCCCAGGTTGATCAGAGGGACAATTGTATTGGCTACACAATTTATAAATCTACAAGTGTGTTAAGTGTCTGAATATGTAACTAGAACTGGGTACGTGTTTTTTTTTTTTTTAATCTAAGTATCAAAGTTGACCCTTTGTAACTAATATACATTTTAAAACTTTTTTGGTTACACAGTTATATTGACTTTATATACTATTTAATAGTACCTAAAATACAATGCAGAATTTGTTAGGTTGAATGTCTTATTAGTTGGCAGAGGAAGTAGAAATATTGTGTTAATCTATAGCTTTCAATACCATAATGATAGTATGTAGAAATATAAATAACCTTTTTTTATTATATTAAAAGTATTGCAATTTAATACATTTTAGTTAGCTTTTTAATTGCTGCAACCAAACAGCTGACAAGAACAATTTTAGAGGAGGAAAGTATATTTAGGGTTCGTGGTTTCAGAACCTAGATAGTTCTCAGTACATAGATAGCTACTCCATTTCTCAGGGACTGAGGTGAGGCTGAACATCATGGTGGAAGAGTGTGGCAGGGGAAAGCTGGTTAGGAAATGATCAGGAAGTTAATCCTTATCAAGGAATTAATTCACTGCTTGGGTTCAGATTTTTATAACCAAATCATTTCACCTTTAATCTTTCTTATATTGTCTCACACATGAGCTTTGGGGGGGACATCTCACATCTAGACCATAAGAAATACTAAATTGCTAATAATATTATATAGAGATGCTAATGACATTTAAAAAAAAAAAAAAAAAAGCATCATTTACATCTCAAAGTCCTGGAACTGCATTGTGGTACTTAGTTTATGGTCTCACTTATTTTTCAGTAACTATTTAAGTCATAACAGTAAGGAAAAGATATAAAACCAATACAGGGGTTGATCTTGAAGTAAAAAACCAAAAACATAACCATCCATAGAAGTGAATTATGAATGATGTGTCCTCTCAGATATTAGAAGGAGAGTATTTCAAAATACAAGAAACCTAAGTTACTCAACATAAAACATGGATTCTCAATTCTAAACTCTGTTTAGAAGTAGGAAATATTTATAAAAGACAGAGAGAGGTTATATTGTGGAGGCAGAGATTGACCTACTACAGAAGATAAGAGAATAGAACTACAAAATTGTCCTATAGGACTTAGCAATTTCCCTGCCCTTCTTCTGCTTCTGAACACATATTTTGAGGTCCAAAGACTTGTATTACAATCTTTTTTAAAACTCTGTTGTAACTCTTGAGATTTTTAAAACCACATAAACAGATGGAATAACACAAAGAAAGGGAAATTGGAAAAAAAAAAAAAAAAACCCCAAGAAGTATATTAGAATATTAGCTCAAAGTAAATGAAGAATAACAAGAGGTTGACATTCTGACTTCCAAAACATTGTCATTGTCTTTTAATAGGAAACCTTTTTCCACAAGGTATGCCACTAGAACCCTGTCCCAAGGACGAGTTAGTTAAGTTTAATGTTATGGTCACAGAGAACATTTCAAATATGATCCATCAGTAAAGATCAATTGACTTATCCCTGAAATCCCTCTCTTCCCAAAAAGGTCCAATATTAGAATTTGGTAAAAGTAAATTGAATTACATTAGAAGCATAATAATAAAAGTGGGTCTTGCATAATTTTAATAAAACAAAATGAACTGCACTGATGCAATATTGAACCCGACTCCTGGAGCCACACATCAAAATTGGTCTCTTACAATCTTAGAGTCAGTTTTTATAAATGCACCTCTTTGGCCAACAGTTCTTTGCTTATTCATTCACCATAATAGATCACTGTCAGGACTTAAGGATGGCTCCTACTTATCATGTGATGATGAGAAACTTGCATTGATAATCAATAATTGCTCTGGAAGACATGCTTTGTCATTGAATCTCAAATCTTTCATTTTTCTCTCAGAATATTTTATCTTTTGATGATTCCCTACTGCTTCATTAGATTAAGTGTAGGCTTCTTAGCATGATTTATGAGGGTTCCCATGAGCCAGCCCCCTCTCCTTCATTTTCCTTTTGCCCTCTGTGCCTCCGTCTTGTCATTCCGGTAGGTGGCCATTTGCAGTTTCCCAACACAGCACACTGAGTCATACCTTTCTTCATGATGTTCTACTTGCCTAGAATAGCTTTCTCCAGACACTTTTTCTCTTGGTCTGGCAAATTCAGATCACAACTATAGTTCCTAGCTCCTCTGTTCCCAAAGCACTCTTCATCTACCACCTATATAGCACATAGCAATTAGCTGCTGTGTTATTGGCAGTCTCTCTCCAGAGTGCAGGCAATGACTTATGCCTTCCACTCAGTTTCCCCACTCTCCAGCCCAGTACCTGGCTCACTGTACACACCCATTATCTGTTGAGCTGAACTGTTCAGTATACTTCAGTCTGTGCAATGTATCTATCCTTTCATTTAAATAGGTATTAGATTTCACACTGTTCACTATGGTCCCTGCTATTTGTTAGGTAGCAGAGTTTTATAAGTAAAAATGGTTAGCTTAAACGTTTCTTTTTTAATTGCAGTAGCTTTGATGATTTATAAGTAATAAACTGAATAGATAAAATGGAACGTGCATTTTGCCCACATTTGCTTATTTAAGTAGCAGTGAAATGCTTAATAGACTTTATAAGTATTCTGAAATCTAAGACCTGATTTATTAAGTTGGATTTGAGAGCTAATTCTCATACAGCAAATAACCTAATGTGACAAATTGCCTCATATGAAAGAGGATGTCCAATATATTTAATGAGAGAGAAATGAATAAACTGAATACTTCGTACCTTGACAACGTCCTTCCTAGCCACATCCCCCAAGGTACTACTGCCATTAACTTTAAGGCAAGATAAACATCTACATTTTGATAAGCAGGTTTTGTGTGTTTGCTTTTAATCTTTAAAAATGTAAATAATAAACCATAATGTTTGTTTGCTTCCAGGAAACCAAAGAAAAGAAATTCCAAGAACTATAAAATTTAACATTATGCCTTCATACACTTCAGTGAATATCTTTTATTCTTCATCAAGATACATTAGAAACTTTGATTATTATGAACTTAAGCCAATAATATTTTTAAAGATTGTTAGTATAGCAATACATTGAATTCTTGCAGAGTAAGTAATTAAGAACAGCAGCTACCACCATCAACCTCAATCACCTAATCCACTGCCATCATTTAACATTGGAGCTATTTATAAGGCAGATTTTGAGTAAAAATAATCTCCATCACTTGAAACATGTTCAGAGGCCAACTCTTTTAACCAAAGACATAAATTTCAAATGCGTCTTAGAAAAAGATAAAAGTTCAGTAAAATGATGAAATACTTTATTTTTCTTTACTTGAAAACTTTAAATGAACCATGTCATGTAAGCAACTGTTTGTGTAACAATATTTCAGTAAAACCTTCTGCGGTATATTAGTCTTTCTCGCTGAGATGGCAATATGACAGTACCTATGGATATTCTTACGTTTCTTGTAGGTGTTTGATGAAAGTCCAAAGATCAACATGAATTTAATTATAAGTAGAATTAATTAAATTTGTTTTATATATGCTTCTTTATTTCATTTTAAAATAATTAATTGAAGGACTGGGGATACATCTTAGTAGTAGAATGCTTAACTAGCATGCATAAGGCCTGCAGATTGAAAAATGAATACCAAACTACTCCCTGATAAATGAATAAAAAATAAAGATAAAAATTTCAAACCTATTAACAATTAATTAAGCTTCAAAATATCATGATTTTCTTTTATGGAAATAGAAAACTCTTTTTCAAAAAGGTATCACTGTTCCAGTTGCAGGCAATGTTATGGTTGAAATATGGACAATAGTTCTCCCTTCAAATTAATTAACAAGATAATTTCAGAAAATAGAAAATAATATAAAGGAAACAAAGCAGGACAGTGTGATAAAGAACAGTTTTGTCAGCAGAAATGCTAAGAGGACCCTGTGTTGTACAGCAAAGCCAGGAAAGACACTATGAGGAAGTACTCAGGGTTGGGTCTGAATGATGAGAGGGAACCCTGTGATAGGCAGGGACAGAGTCCTCACTGCAGAGGACAAAGCAGGACAATGGCCTCCTCCAGGAAGGAAATAGAGCTAGCTCCCTGTGGCACAGAATGGGAGAAAGACTGTGTGGCCAGGGCATAGTAGTTGAGAAAAATCTCAGGTATGTGGGACATTTAGGCCACTGGAAAAAGTTTAGTTTCAAAGGCAATGAGAACTCATATGGGGAATAAAGGAACATGATGGCTTATTGGTCTAACTTTTTAAAAGATCCTGCAGGTTGATCTGTGAACAATGAATGGTAAAAAAAAAAAAAAAAAAAAAAAAAAGGAAGACCAGGTTTCCTAAGAAAATAAGAGGCTTTCAACTTTAGTTACATCTATTCTACTGACTTATCAATTCTGTCACTGAGACTTAAGATGAAAATGATCTTAGAGGTCATGTTTTTCCTCATTTTTAGAGAGGAAGAAGCCTGGGGAAGTTAGATAATAGAGTTTAAAACTTAATCAAGCTGTGTCATTGCATTATCCCTTAGTACTCCCAAGATAACCAGCCTTCCAGGACCTTGCAAGTCAGAGCAGATACCAGGTTTCCTTCTACATTGAAGTGGTGGCACAGCAGAGTAGCAAAGGCACTCACTCTGAATCCCAATGGCTTGTGTTTCATACCCTTCTTCACTTCACTGGCTGTGTGACTGTGCGTAAGATACTTAACATCCTAGAGCCTTAGTTTCCTCATCTATAAGCAGAAATGATAATAAACAATTTCTATCTCATGAGAATTACATGAGTAAGTCTTTAGAAGAAATAAGAACAGTACCTAATGAGTACTATAAAATGGTCATTAAAAAGATGAAAGAGTAAGACAGTGATGCACAGATGTGGCAAACATTGTGAGCATCATGTGTCAAGGACTTAGGGAGCAAAGCTGTGTGGAGAGGTTTGTACCTAGTGGGGAGGCATTTACAATAATGGGAAAGGTAAGAGATGTACATTGCTTAAAGAATTACTTGGTAATGTTCTTGGGAGAATCCATTAGTGCCTTCCTACCCAGCTGTCATTTTCTTCCTTTTCTTTAATCTTGTAGAGCTCATGTCTCACAAAAAAAAAAAAAAAAAAAAAAAAAAAAAAAAAAAAAAAAAAAAAAGTATATTGTTTCCCAGAGCATTTCTGGGCTTGGCAGTCTGGTTTGGGTAAAGTGCCATATGGAAAAAATATATATGTGGCAGATAAGCTATTGATAAATTACTTCTCTGACTAAATAAAATGGGAGATATTCCTGATATTTCCTTTCCTCTTCCTGATTTGGGGTATTTCTATAGGAAAAAAATTGATGATTGGAATGGTGACAGCCTAACTGTGACCATAAGGAAGAGTCTGAGAATCCTGTAGGATGATGAGAGCCCATAGTCACTGAGTGGTTGAATTATCCCTCCATCGTTAGAACGAGTTATTTCAAAGTGTGATTTTTAAAATAAGCTCTTATCTCTTTGGCCTGGTATTTTGTTACTTACAGAAGAATCATCCTGTCACATTCACTGTCCTCAATCATTCATTTTTTTCAATGAACATTAATTAGATCTATTCAATTCCAGGGCTCCTGCTTAAGAAGTAAAAGATATAAACTCTAGTAGCGTTAATGGTGATTTTCTTATTCAGTGTTTACTTCTATGATTCCTCTCTACCATGTTGTAAATAATTTGAAGAATTGTTTTTTGTTTCCCTCCTCACACCTACGCAACATCTGCTGAAGGTTCCTTAAGTACCGAATGAACTAGATTAATGTTTATTGAATTGTATATTGAATAGCTTTGGATAATTGCATCTTCCTTCCCCCCATCTCTTATAGCTATAACTCCACATAACCTCAGACGATTAAATTTAGATTGAAAAACACATATTACATTAAGTATTAATTTTCTTACCCTTCACTAAAGTTCAGTTTAAAAAAAAAAAAAAGAAGTAATGCAAAATGAGGCTTGAGCAGATCAGAATCAATGTAAAGAGATGTATTGCTCTAATTGAAAAGCATTCTTGCTAAGAATTATGCTTTGTTCAAATTAAATATGGCCTCATAAAAACAGAAAAAGGAAGAATATTTATTTTGAATTTATATTATTGATAACCCTTCCTTATTAATTTTACCCATTAGAAGAAACTGGGGGTGTTCCTATCTCATAAGTCTTTGAGCAATGCTAAGGTACTGGGACATCTTCCTCTGAAAACTGCTTGAAGATATATATATATATATTTTTTTTTTTTTCATTTGCTTCTACCCAGCTTTTTCTTATATACTTCAAAGTGAACATAAGAGCACTTTCCAGAGTGAGCTGGTCTTTTCCTAACTCCAAAGTGAAAAAATACAGTAATGCAGACTATAATATCATTTGATTATAACAATTTTTCAATCTTTTTGAAGATCTGAATAAGGCAGAATTGAACTCCTAATTCTATGGTTTTCTTATAGCATTATTCATCTTCTTTTATTTCTCCCAGATTCCAAATCCCCTCCTGCCACGTCTTATAAAATTATTCTCAGGTTTCATCGGGTGCAGAGCACTGAGAAAGTGTGGCTTCAGTCTAATGCTGAAGTTTCAAAATATCTTTAGTATTCCTACATGGAATCTGAAATGTAACATCATAAGTAACTAGGTCTCAGATTCCTCTAATGCCTTTCTTCTCATTTTCCTTGAAAATTTTTTCCATGTACTTTCTACTTTAATTTGGACTCTCCCATAAGTCTTGCATGATTAAGTAGAATTTAAACAGTCTAAGCTCAAGTGAATGTTCTTCCCTTACATTCCATCAGCATTTTAACTGTGACTATCCTGTTATGTATACTATTATAATTTTATATCATATTTTCTTACCTCAAATATTAGTTAAGTTGATTATAGTTAACAAATTTTTAAAAAACATGTAAAAACCTATATATGCAAGATACCTGGAATGCAAAGCTGAGCATAAATGATTCCTAGTCCAGTGATTCTTCTAGATGGAGAGAAAAATGACCTAGTGGACAAACCAAGACCAATTGATTGTGAAGCAAAAAGCTTTTATTTAATAAATATTTAAGAAAGGAAAGGAAGAGTGACAAAAGGCTATAACTGAATATATACATTGGTTCATAGATTCCCAAGGATTCTGATATATATCCATTTCCTTAATGATCTCATACAATATCATAGTTTTAAATATCCTGTATAAACTGATGACTCCTAGACCCAGGTACTTAGCTTCAACTGCTCCTCTGATTTGTGTATATGATATCCACATAGACATCCACTTAGGTATATAATATGCCTCACAAAACTCAAATTCTTGAACTTACCCCAAAACCTACAACTCACACATTCTTCTCTATCTCAGTAAAATATAACTACATTCTTCCATTTGATCAGGCCCCAAAAGTTGATTTCTTTCACACCACATCCTTCAGTAAATCATGCCAACTCTGCCTTCAAAATCTGAACTGGATTTAATCACTTGTTGCTGTTTCCACTGCTATCATCATGGCCCAAGTTTCCATGGTCAGTGGTCTATTGAAGTAGATGTTTTAGTGTTCTACCTTGTCTTCCTACATCCACCCTTGCCATACACTCTATGCTCAAGATATCAACCAGAATGGTCCCTTGACATGGAAATTAAGCCATGTCATTCCCTCTGTTCAGCAATCTTTCATGGCTTCCCATTTTATGCAGAGAAAATGCAACTCTTTATAATAGATTAGAAGGATCTTCTTTATATCTCCCCTTTCCCCTTGTCTCTTTGATGTCATCTGCCAGCTGCCCTTTAACTCATTCCACTCTAGCCACACAGGTCTTCTTAGTGTTCTTTTAACATCACTCTGGGACCTCAGGATCTTCGCACTTGCTCACGTTTACCATGGCATTCTATCCAAGTCACAAATAGCCTTTTGCAACTACATTAAGACTTTGTTCAAATGTTATCTTTCATTGTGTGCCTCCTTAACCACTGCATTTAATACCAGAATTCCCTCTCCATGACCATCAGATTCTTTCTCTTTTATTTTATGTTATTATTATCTGGAATAATTATTTGTGATTTTCAAATATTTCATTCTGGCCTGTATCTTAAGTTAGTTCTTTGTGTGCTGCTATAGCAGAATTCCTGAGACTGGAATAATTTATAATGAACAGATTTATTTCTTATAGTCTGGAGGCTGGGAAAACCAAGGTCTAGTGAAATGTTCCCCAAAAAATCTTCCCAGGGCCTTCCTGTTGGTCATTCCATGGTGGAAGTGGAAGGGAGAGAACATACATGAATGAAAGAAAGGGCCAAACTCGTGTATATAGCAAATCCATTCTCAGAGTATCATACCCACTATAACAACATTAATCCATTCATTAATCAGAGCTCTCATAATCTAAGTACCCCTGAAAGTTTCTACCTCTCAGCATTGTTGCATTGGAAATTAATTTTCTGACATATAACTTTGGGGGTCACATTCAAACTACTACAGGCTCCACATCAATAATTTTTGTCTCTTGCTTCTTTAATTCTTCTAGTGCTAAATTTGCAATATTTGGAAAGTTCCCAAATAGATTGCAAGCTTTCAATGAATGTTTGTTGGATAAATGAAAGAATATGTATGTATTTTTGCCAGAGAGATTCTGGAATAGTTGCATGAAGACAGTTACCTCTGAACTTAGTTAGGTGAAACAAGACTCAAGACTTGAGAGATCAAAGGACGTTTAAAGAACTGTTTGTTCTGGAAGGCAGTGTGACTCATTTAGCTTAATATGCCAATTCTATAGTCAGACTCATGTCATATCTTGGCTTTACCAGTGACTAGCCATGTGGTCTCAGGCAAGCTAAGTCTCTGAAACTTACTTTCTTCAGTTGTAAATGGGGATAATAGTAGAAGCTGTCTTATAAGCTTGATTAGAATATTCTTATAACAGCCTATAGAAAATGGTTATAATAATATCTCATATGTAATCTTCACTCAACAGGTTGCATCTATCATTACTTCCATAATAATTATTATTAGTAAATGAAATAATATGTATAATTTGCCTAGCATAGTTTTTGGCAGTTAATGAGACAGTCAGTGGCTGCTAAAGCTTCTTCAGCTGTAGCTACAGCTGCTAAAATTGCTTGGGATTATAAATTCTTAGGGGTTCATAACCCACTTGAATCTAATGTATGAAATAGATATGTCAAGAGCTTTGTAATGTTTTGAAAAACCAATAAAAAAATTTAAAAACAAAAAGAGAAAAAATAAATAAATAAATTCTTAAGGGTGAATGACACAAGATGAAGAAAGGTTTTTGGTTTGGTTTGGTTTTAGATAGGACCCTAGAAAGGACTTCTTAAGCTTAACGAATGATTTTAGGGTTCATTCTTTAAAGTAATGGTTCTCAAACTTGGGATGCATCAGAATATTTTATAAGAGATTTGAGATCTATAAAACTCTAATGACTGGACCCCACTTTCATAGTTTCAAATTAAGTGAGTGAGGAATAGATCCTTAGAATTTGTACATCTGAAAAATTTCAGGTATATTCATTACCTATGGCTATAAAACAAATTATCCCAAAACTTACTGACTTAAAAAAAATCATTATTTCACAGTTTTTGTGGGTCAGGAATTGAGGTACACACTGCAGTCATGGTGGTAGCTGGGGTTATGCCTATGCTCTCATTTGAAGGCTTGAGTAGGAAAAGATCTGCTTCTAGGATTACTGGTGAGATTGTTGGCCACATTCAGTATTTCTCCAGCAGCTGAGTCGAGAACCTCATCCTTACTGAAGCCCTCACTCAGGCCTTCACCAAGTGGCCCTTCCACAGGGTAGCTCAAAAGGCTACAAGAGCTGGCTTCCCTCACTTGGAGCAAGTAAGGAGAGAGACAGAGGAGATCTTCAAGGTAAAAGCCTCAGATTTGGTAACTTATCTTGCATTATAAGTATTCTGTTTGACACTTAACCTAGCCCAAACTCAATGGGAATGGATTAGACTAGGATGTAAGTACAAGGAGGCACTAATTATTGATGGCCAAAGTATTAGATAAGATGCTGCTTTGTGGATCATAATCTGAAAATTATTGCTAAAAGTAAGTAATTGTCATGACATAGAGAATCTATCATGGAAAGATACTGACCATGGAGGTAAGACAAGTTAGGAAGCTACTGCAGTCATCTACATGATAACTTTACTGTTAAGATAATTAACATTATGCTTATTTAGAAATTAATTTTCTTCAATATACTTTTCTAACAATGAAATTTCCAAATTTTGTTATAAACCTCAACTAAAAATGAATTATTTGAATATAACTTTAAAATTGTATAAAAATAACAGTGGAACTAAATTCTATTACAGGTTTCAGTAGGATATTGTCCCTTTATTAACCATTAAGTACATATTTAAGTAGGGAAAATCTGTAGCCTGGAATATCATAAAAGATATTTTGGACTTGGCATTAACCATATTCCAAACTGTAGGCATCTGATGGCTATAAATACATAAGTACAGACATTCAAAGACACTTCTAAGCTGGACACTGTGGCACATGCCTGTAATCCCAGTGGCTGGGGAGGCTGAGGCAGGAGAATTGTGAGTTCAAAGCCAGCCTCAGAAATTTGGCAAGTCACTAAGCAACTCAGTGAGACCCTGTCTCTAATAAAAATACAAAATAGGACTAAGGATGTGCTCAGTGGCTGAGGGCCCCTGAGTTCAATCCCCAATACCCCCCCAAAAAATAAAGACAATTCTAAAAGCTTAGACCACCCAGCAAGTTTATAATAAAATCAAGAACACAATAACTGTTAAAGTTTGCGAAGGAAAATCAACATTAAAAATGGAGCAGCATTTCATATAATGAGGGGGAATGGCTTTAACTTATAGGTGAAAATAAAAGATTCTGGTTTTTAAAAATAAATTTTAAAAGTATAGGAAATTGTGCAGAATAAGTTGATTTGGGCATTACTTTAAGCAGTTACTTTTTGCATGGGGTTAAATGATGCAACAACTGTATTTTTCAGAGCTTGTCAAATCTAGCTGAGATTCTGCACCAAGAAGCTATCCTCTTAGCCAAGAGGGACAAGCAGTCTGCTTGACCCCCATCACCCTTCCCACCCAGACTCTGGGAGTTGGTGACATCTAATTCCAATAGCAGGTTTCATATTCTTTGCCACAGCATGAGAATCCAGGTGGGGATTTTGTTCCCTTGGCCTGCTTGTTTGTCTGAAGTCAATTCACTTGCCTCAGCCTGTTCTTACCTCCCGGTTATTGATTTTGGCTGACATTTAGTTCAACATGTTATCAATTCTCTTAATCATCTCAAAGGAGAGAAGGGAGCAGAGATGCCCTAACCATTACCCATCACATCAGCCCAAGACAGCTTCAGGTCATCTGTTCCCCAGACAGCCACTCAAATCGAAATAAGTGTTTTCCTTACCACTACTTCAGTCACAGCAATGGCAATGAAAAAGTTAGCTCATGTATCCAAAACGATAGCAGGTACTTGGTTCTTTGGTTGAGAAGTTTTTCTCCACCTCAGTTGCAAGCAGGTATCATGCCCCTCCCCTAGTCCCATGGAATCCATGATTAATGCTCAATGGATATGATTTTGAAAAGGTTAAATACTGTTCATAAGACCTGTAAGTGAAACCATGCAAACCAAGTGAAAAAAAAATTAAAGACAGAGAAAAGCAATGTTTTCAGTTTGGCCTTATAAATGCTAATCAGTTCGGTTAAGGAATCATAGGTAGAATAAACTGCTTTGAAATGACCCAAAGCCCAGGTGAAATAAAAATCAGTGGGCTGGTGCCAGCCACTAAGATTGCCTAAGGATAGATTAAGGAGTTGGTTGATTTATAAATATTGTGCAGCTCTTTTAGGAAAGAAATGCTAGTTTCTACAGTACTAAATTAAAATAATTAAGCAACCAATATTTCATACAGAATAATTCTGTGGGAAAAGTTCACTGATAATTTGAAATTTTAATTGCCTTCTTAAGATGTGCACATTGTATTCAGAATAATGTCCTTCAGATACTGCCTTTTTTGAACCATTTCTAGTTTCAACCATGACTTTCTCCTGAATTTCAAATGAGTATTGCTAAGTATCTAATGAAACATCCTTCAGGTATGAGCCTGCTCCTCCTTCATTAATTTCTTGTCTCTCTTAAAGGCAAAGCCATGTATCTTGTGAGATCTTTGAAGGTGAGGTCTTGTTTAATGCAGATTTTGCATCCCCAGAATTGTCCCCAAGGTGGAAAGGACTTACCCTCTGCTCTCATAACTCCTTTGATCCTAATTATTTTTCCACATGTGTATTATCATCACTAACTAAGCTAAAGGCTGCTCGTGGAAGGATGTGGGTCCCACATATCTTTCTTCTTCCTGAACCTCACACAGGACCTGGCACAGGCAGGTACTGAGTATGTTTGCTGAATGAAAGGAGGAAAGAAGACCAAGTAAATGCCAACCAAATCAAGTAAACACTACCATGTTTTTCTTGTCAAGGAAAGGAAAAGAAAAACTGCACAAAAAGAATAATTTGATGAGTAAAAATATATACAATCAATTACAAATGCCCCCGGAATGGATACTGCTCCCTGTGGATTGAGACCTCTGAAACTGGGAGCTCCCAAATACATTTTTCTTCCTCTGCAGTTGTTCTGATCAGATCCTTTCATTACAGTGGTGAAAAAACTTCTAAAACACACTTAAAATGAACTGAGAGCATAATATTTTGTACTAAATTTCTAGGTGTTCCTATTCTTTCTGAATCTACTTCCTAAACCCATTAAAGGTCTAAGTATTGTAAATTAAGAATTTCAAAGGCTGGGCGCAGTGGCTCTGGAGGTAGAGGCAGGTGGATTGAGAGTTCAAAGCCAGCCTCAGCAATTCAGTGAGGCACTAAGCAACTCAGTGAGACCCTGTCTCTATTAAAATACAAAATAGGGCTGGGGATGTGGCTCAGTGGTCGAGTGTCCCTGAGTTCAATCCCTGGTACCAAAAAATAAAATAAAATAAAATAAAATAAAAAATAAATTAAGGAAAAAATCTAAACTAAGGTACAAAGTACCTGTCATTTTTGTGTTACCTTCTTGTACTTTCTGTCACCCAGCAGCCACACCCCAAGCTCACTCTACACAGCAGCAATATTCAGTACACTCCCCCAACTATACCACACTCTTCTGGATTCCATCTATCTTCTTGGAGCTGATTTTCTCATTTGATAACTCCAAACCTATTTGGTGAGTCTTAATCAAAATCAAGCTCACATTTCACATCTTTTAGGAGGCCCTCTCAAGCAGACCCTAATGAAAGTCACCCCTTCTTTCCTTGGGTTATTTCTGGATCTTTTGCATATCTGTGGGGTTGCTTTTTATAATATTACAATTATCTTTACTCACATCTCTCTGCTAAACTCCAGTTATACTGCTAATAATAATAGCTAGTATTCATTAAAAGCTTACAGATGCATGAAACATTGTTCCAGTCATTTATGTATAATTTTAATCTCACAAATGTTCTTAGGTTAGATTTTATAATCTTTATTTTATAGATGAAGAAATCAAGGTACAGGAGATTAAATTTTCATTCCCTTGAGTTAAGTACTTTAACAGAAAACAGAAAACACGTGTTAAAGTGAATTGAATTGAATTGAAATGCACTATTAGAAAATATCAGACAACTGATGAAGCAATGCTTGTGATAGCTATTATTTCTGAGCATCACTACTCTTACTGAGCATTTGAAGTTTTCTGCTGTATTATCACTAGTCACCACACTTCGACTGGGCAGGTGTTGCTTTCCACCATTAACAATAGAGGAAACAGAAAGTTTTTTGTGTAATGTGAACACCGGAGAGGGGAGCCTTGGGAAGACTTCTTAGAGGGGCTGGTCTTTGGGAGAAAATGATGAAAGTAAGAGTTTCAGCAGGTTTGTAGCTTGAAGAAAAGATACAAAGTGATAGAGTTATGTTATCCAGGGAAGGCTATTTGGCCTCTCAGAAAGATTCACTGCAATGAGTAGGATCTTGATATAACCACAGAGTCTTACCCTAAACTTTGTAGATTTACAAATTTGAATGTCAGTGCTTCTGGGGTTCATCAGTTTCAGAAAGACTGATTCAATTTGAATAAATTCATAAGAAACTAATATATTATAACCTGAGTGATACTTTATTGATTCATAATCCATTCACTGGTAAATACATTCACTCCTTATTATCAAATCTGTATGAAAAGTTACATCATAATTAAAAGATTTCTAGGAGCACACAGAATCAAAGCTGTGGGTGAAAAACTTATTCTACAAATATTGAGTACTTCTATATGTATGCCACTTACTGTTATAGGCACTGAAGAATACGACCGTGGATGAAAAAAAGACAAAGACCTTACTGTCATAGATATTAAATACTAACATTGCATTTTCTTCCATCATGATTATAGAAAAAAAACCCAATTATTATGCTAATACTGACTGCAGGACTGTCTTTTCAGTAGTACAATGGACTCTCAGTTACTTTGCTCCTTAGCTTTTCCTTCTTTATCAATGCTCTTATCATTTTAAAATCTGCTTTATATTTAATATTTTTGTTTTTATGTGCATTTTAAGAATTTGATTTGTTGCATATCTCTCTGTGTGTGCTTTTTACTTTTATATTAAAATAATTAAAAATTGCAAAAATAGTCTGAAGAGCTTTCAATTCTCAAACTTTTGAGAAAGTTGTTGATAGGAATCTCAGTAATTTTAAATTCTTTAAGTGAATATGTTTCACACAGAGTAAAGTTTTCTGCACAACTACAGCAACATTATTGAAGACAGAAGATTAACAATTATGCATTACTTCTACCTAAATTATAGGTATCCTTCAAGCTTTTGCCAATTGTCCCAATAATGTACCTTACAAAATAATCTACTCCAAGATCACTTACTAAAATCAGTTTTCATGTCTCTGCTGTCTCCTTTAATCAGAAACAATTGTTGTTTTTTTTTTTGTTTTCAGGACCTTGACAATTTTGTCAAGCTAGTTTATAAAATGTCCCTAAATTCAGTTTATTTAAAGTTTCTTTATGATTACTTTCAAAGTTGTGCTTCTTCCAGGGCTGCAGTATTCCAGTAACAGTTTTGTATTCTCATTCCACCCAATTAGATGGTACATGCTTTCAATTTGTCCCATTAATGTATTGTTAACCTTCTTCAGTCCCTTTAACTGATGTGTAAAGTGATAAAAATTGCACATATTAATGGAGTGCCCTGTGGTATTTCAGTGTATGTGCACATTGTATAATGTTAAAATCAGGTTAAACAAATCTCCTCAAACATGTATCTTTTCTTCAGAGTAAAAACATTCAACTCCATTCTTCTAGCTTTAGGAGACCTGTAGTACAAATTGCTCTCTAGTCACTCTGTTGTGCAATAACACACCAGAATCTTGCTTCTATTTGTCACTTAGTAACCGTTGAAAACCTTTCTCTATCTCTTTCCCTCAACCTCTGATAGCCCCATTCCACTCTCAATTTCTATGAGATCAACTTTTTTAGATTCCACATGTAAATAAGATCACACAGTACCATCTTTTGTGTCTGATTTATTTTACTTAACATAATGATCTGCCGTTCTACCTATATTGTAGCAAATGACAGGATTTCATTCTTTTTATGACTATATAGTATTTCATCAGTTATATGTACCACATTGTCTCTATTTATTCTGTGGCTCTACAGTATTTCATTGGGTATACAGACCACTTTCTCTATCCATTTATCATGAACACTGTTGTGAACAGTGCCATAATAAACATGGAAGTAAGATATCTCTTCAAAGTGACTGTTTTCATTTTCTTTGGATATGTAACCAGTAGTGGAATTGCTGGATCATATGGTAGTTGTGTTCTTAATGTTTTGACTAAATTGCATATTATTTTCCCTGATTACTAAACAAATTTACCTTCCTACCAACAGTGTGCAAGAGTTCCCTTTTCTCTGCATCCTTGTCAGCACTTAATGATCTTTAGCCCTTTTGACAACAAAAATTCTTAGTGGAATAAGGTGATATTTCATTATGGTTTTGATTTGCAGTACCCTCATGGTTAGTGACATCAAGCATTTTTTTTCATATACCTGTTAGCCATTTGTATTTCTACTTTGGGTAAATGTCTGTGTAAGTCTATTATCTGTTTTTAATTGGACAATTTATTATTTTGCTTTTGAGTTTTTAAGTTCCTTACATTTTCTGGGTATAACCCTTTGTCAGATATATTAGATTAGGTTCAAATCTTAACCTGATAACATTCTGTCCATTTAAGATTTTGCATATCTTCTTTGCCTATTGAAATTTATTTAGATTTTAATTTAGCACTTCATTGCTGGTCCAGAGCATCATTTAAAGAGATTAACTTGAATAGAAGCATGTTTTGTACATGTTTACTTATTGGTCAATGGATCACCATGTCTGTAGTTTATAGTACAGAGAGACAATGAGCTTAGGGTCCAATAAAGAGAATCTTGAGGACCAATATTAGGAGTATAAACTTTATTCTGTATTTAGTGAGAAGATTGAAGATTTTAGAACAAGAGTTATATAATTTGGTTTGTATTTTTAGAAGGTATAAATTTCAGAACAAAACTTCAGGTATATAAGAAATAAACTATCTTTTCCTAAATCTGATCATAATTTCTATTTTACACCTTAAGTCCTCTAATTTATACATTGTCCTAAGCTCACAATCCTGTATGTTTTTGTTTGTTTGTTTATTTTGCTTTGTTTTGCCAAACACCTAAATTCAGGAATTTGAGTTTTTCTGATTTATTTGGTTTTTCTAATATCACTTCTAAATAATTTCTTCCTGGATAGGATGATAATAACATTTCTCAGACATATTTGAAAACATAGAAGAATAGAAGAGACATGTGCCCCATTCCTGAAGAGAGCCAGGAAAAATACCAGACCCTGGGGGTTCTTCCCTCCATAGTGTATAGATGCTACACCCTAGAAATGGCTGGGCAGCCTACATTGCAGCTGGGCAGAGGACTTAAGGTAATCTCACAGAGTTCTTAGTTGCCAGATCAAAGGGCAGAGGGACCAGTTTTGAGAGGTTAATATTCTTAGGCAGCCTCAAAAAGTTTCCCTCAGCCACAGGATATTTTCCATGTGCCTAAGCAAACAGAAATAGCTAAAGAGGGGGTGACTGTTTTCATTTTCTTTGGATATGTAGAGTTCAGTGTGAGATAGAGCAACCAGCTACTAACACTAGATTATTTATGTTCCTGGAAGCTGGATGGAAAATTGACACTTATATTAGACATTGTATTTTAGAAAATTACAGAAGCATACACATTATCTACATCTCACTATATAGCTTGAAATTCTTACCTGCTTCAGAGGTTAGCATCTAATAAATTATGTCAGTGCCATCAGAAAAAGGAGTCTAATTAGTAGAAAGTTACTGTATGTCACCAAGTAGATGAGAACAAATACTAGGTTCAATTTCATCAGTTAAAAAGCAATTTGAGGCTTATAGAACTGTAGTTGCCTGATAAATGTAGAATTTGGGAAAACAAAATCTATGAGAAAACAACAAATATAGTTGACTAATTAATGTAAGGGCTTACTGATTACCCAGATATCCAACATATGAGCATCCAAGCCATGATTGTGATGCAGAATCAAAAGTTGCTTTAAAAGAGAATTATTCTCTGATAGACCTTTATAAAACAAGTCTGCATTAAACAGCCCCACCCAATTCAGTAGTTTTTTATTATATTAATCTAGTCAATTTCTCTCATTGATTATAGCCTATATTCAGTAGCCAAGTTAAAATCAAATTTTAATGGAAATCAACTACAAACTGAAATTTCAGATTTTGCAAGGCTGATTTCATGAAATTTCTGTAAGTGGTATTATTTTACTACTCATATCATACTAAGTTATTGACAGTGTCACTTCATCCTATCTTAATTTTTTTGTTTTTGGAAAAAATAAGCATTTGGTTCAGTCTGCAGGTATTCTAAGAATGGATGCAAGGACAAATTGTAAAACAAAATTTATAAAAACAAAATAAATATAACATAACTTAATCTTTTTACTTTAAAGTTATATCCCAATTCAATTTGTTTTTTCGTTCTTGTTGTATAATATTTACCAAGATAACCTAATGTGTTTTAAAGGGATTCACTCTCACTTTCAGCAACTTTCCCCAATAATGTAATGAACATAAGCTAAACTAAATAATACACATACACAAAAAATAAGGATAGTTCCTCTATAGCCATTCTGCCTAAAGGATGAATATACCTCTAAAAAGAGTGAATGAAAATGAAACTATATCATATTGATGGAAGAATTTTGAAAAACAGATGCCAAATTATTAGAAACCCTCATAGAATTTTGCCACTGACTATTTTGAAATTCATAGCGTACATAGCAAGCATACAGGTTTTCATGGTGTGTGTGTTCTGCTCAATGCAGCTTCATACTAGGTTTTATTTGTCTATTCTCTATGTATTTCTCTTACTTACTTTACATTTATTTTGCATCAGTGCACTGTACCTTTACAAATGTGGAATGAATTAACCATAATAATATAGAAAAAAAGTATAGTTGTATTTATTGAAGATATCAGTTTTGACCTTAAAGATAAATAAGAACTTTTGAGATAAAACTAAAGAAAAATACTATTCCATGATAGTTAGTTTCCAATTTAAGTGTTTAGAAAGATTCAAGTCTTACAAACTCAGAGGCTTACAAACATTTTTCTGGCAATGGTGGTCTGGCAGATGACAGTTTGTAGCTTGACCTTGAATTAGATTCTTCGTGCACTGCCTCCACTGGGTCTTAACGTGACCAGCTAAGTACAGAAAAACTTAGAATTGAGTAGAAGGCTCTCTAGTGCACTCTTGGAACTTAATAATTCTACCAGGAAGTCAGCTCAAGAAGATCATTCAGGGCTTTAGGAAGCCCTATTAGTTCTGAGCACCATTAATGAAGGAAAGTTGACCCCAAGGAGAAACTTTGGATGGATTTTCTTTACTCCTGCTCTCAAGAGACCCCAGAATGCTGAAATGTCATGAACATTTTACTGGTATTTTAGACTGAATTGCTTTGAGACACTCAGAAGTAATTTTCCAAATTATTATAATAAGGCCAGGTACGAGAATTTTTTTTTCCTTGAACCATTTTAGTTCAAGTATATGTTGAAAATAAAGTGTTTCTTTAAAAGCTCCTAGATCTACATCTTTGAATGATGTGGATTCTCAACAGCACACTTTTAGCATATATTGGAAGTGTTCTTTTTCCTTATGCCATGGGATAAGTATTTCATCACTTTCAAAAGTCCTCTGGGCCACTGCCCTTTCTCCAGCACTCAGTCTCTAATTTCTCAGCCTTTCGGACTGAATTTTTACTGAATGGACCTGTCTCTATTGTTTCTCACACTAGCACTATGTATCCTTTTATTCACAGTTATTTTGTTAAACTTCTACCATAGCCAAGCCATTAAGGGAAGATACAACGATTCAGAAGCATAATCTCCACCCAGAAAAAGAAAACATGAGGTTTAGTGGTGTTAAAAACATGAAAACATTCTCTGTAATTTAAAGCAAAGTGTGTTCTCTGTCATAGAACGGCACAGGTAAAGCTGTATTATATTAGAGAAAGGCACAATATGACTTCCAATTGGGAAGGAATCATGTTAAGGCATTGGAGCAAAAACTTGAAAAAAAATAAGAAGAGACAGGGGATTCAGGCATGGAATGAGAGCAAGGTTGCTGGCAGTTCAATTTTACTTGAAGGCAAAGAAAGTCAGAGTGGAAAGCTCATGTAAGGTAGTATGTTAGAAGGCAATCAAAAACCTTTTTGATCAGTGCCTCCAACTGAAATATAATGCAAGTGTGTTAGTCAGCTTTTCATCCCTGTGATGAAAATTTTCTGACAAGATCAACTTAGAGGAAGAAAAGTTTATTTTGGCGTGAGGTTTCAGGGGATTCAATCCATGGTTCATCAACTCCATTGCTCTGGTACTGAGACAGACAGAACATCATGGTGGAAGGGCATGGCAGGGGAAAGCTGCTGGGAACCACAGACAGATAGACAGGCACATGGAGGAAGGGGACCAAACAAAACAGATATATTTCAACCCCCCCCACACACACGCACACACCAACCAACTTTATCCAACTTTTTCACCACCCTCTCACTAATCCATTCAAATGTTAATCCATTGAATGGATTAAACCACTGATAAGGTCAGAGGCCTCATGATTCAATCTGTTCATCTCTGAACATTGCTGCATTGCTTAACGCATAGCTTCTCAGGACATTCTAGATTCAGACCATAGCAGCAAGTCACACATATGATTTGTCATCTTCTAGGAACCATATTAAAAAGTGAAAAGAAAAAGTAAATTTAGTTCTAATGATATATTTTATTTAACTTGATATATTAATATTAAAACATGTAGTCAATAGTCAATAGGAAATTTATAAAGGAGCTATTTATACCTTTACTTACACATTTACTTTTTATTCATGACAAATATCCTTCATATTTACTTTCCCTTGTAATACCCTCAGTTTTAAAAAATGATACTGCATTCTTCTATACACACTATTCACACATTTTGGACTCATAACTCATTTTCATTTAAATAGACTTTTTTTAAACCTATAAAACCACTATATATGTATCATACAGATATCTAACATTAAATTATAGAGTTGGAAACATTTATAATTCTATCACCTAGTGGTTAAATTCCCTTTGAGGTTTTTGACAAATTTTTATATGGTTTCAATCATATCATTTTTTAAAATTTTGTTTTTTTGCTTCATTTTATAGATGTATATTATCAAATAAACTATGGTTTTAAACTGTTTTCATTACTTTTAATAAATATATTTCCTTAAATTCTAATTTTAAAACATTCAATAATAATTTGATCACATGATTATTGAAGAGGTTTATCAATTCCTAATTATTGAGGGTTTATGTCCTTCCCATTATAATAAATAATACCAAGATAACCATCTTTGTGTATAAATCTTTGTTTTCCTCTCAAAATTATCTCTGGAGTTTTATTTCCAAAAGCAGAATTATCTAGTCAAATATGTAAGCAATGTCAAGCCTCCTTTGGAATCCATCCTTGACCGTTTTTTTTTTTTTTTTTTTCTCACCTCTTAAGATGGTCTAATAGCTAGTCTTGAAAATTCCATTTCTTCCTGGGTCTCAAATCAGGCCCATCTCTTTTCTTCCCATGACATTATTCTAGTCAAGACCTGAATTAAATACGCAGCATAATTTCTGCAGTAGTCTCATCTCTAATCTTCCTAATTCCTCCCCTTTTCACTCACTTCAGTCTTATACCTATGCTACCATCAGATGAACCTTTCTTAAGTGTGTCTGTAACACTACTTCTTTGCTCAGCAACCTTCTTAATAGCTCAGCACTGACTACTCAACTAAATACAAACACCTCTTTCTGACAATCAAAGACTAAATGGCTCCTGATAGATTTCCCAGTAGTTCTTATAGATCACCTGCATTCCTTTATAAGGAACATGATCTGTTCCATTTTACTTCTATAAAGGTTTATAAAGAATATGAGATTTCTTCCTATTTGCTTGCAGTCTGTTAACTTAGCACTCTATAGTTCCATGAATAGAATACTGTGTTTGTTGTAAGAGATTGAAATAAGAGAAGAAGAAAAGTTTAGAACTTTCTTCAAAAATAGGAGCTAGAATATTAGCACTTTTTGAGCCAGCTCTTTAAGCTCTATTTCACATAGTTTGACATGAAAGGGGGCCAGATAATACTGGTTTTCAAACTGCAATGTGTTATAGGAGAAGAATTCTAAGCTTAGGGAATCTGAATCTTTTATAATGAACAGAATAATTCCTGTTCTTTGCTCCAGAAGAGAGTTATGACTTCTGTCTTGGAAATATACAACAGAAAGTATGACAATCTGTGACTTGCTCTGAAGACATGCAAAAGTATGACATACTCATGGAAAACATCTCTCTCTTACTTCTGCCTAGAATGTCATTTACATAAGCTTTGATATGTCAATAACTATCCATCCATGAAGGTCATTTAAAACTATTTGACCAGAAACTGTCCTCATGTAGCCAGAAATATATGATCCCTTCTTTGAATGTCCCTAGTACTATCTTTGTACTTCATCTATTTTACTTATTTCATTTTTCACTGTGGTCATTTAGTCAGCCAGATATTTTAG